>NW_017308349.1:132367-144506 GCF_000935625.1 Nanorana parkeri | reverse complement strand
GGGGGGTTGCCTTCCTCTCATATCAACAGTTGGTAACTGTGGGCATAGCGTTCTGTTTAAGGCCTTTTTTTTTTTCTTTTCAATTAGGTTGAATTTGATGGACTTTTTGATGTCTTTTTTTCAACCTGACTATCTGTGTAACTAGAGACGGGGATCCGCTGTGCCCGGTGCGGCTGGGCCCGGCACAGCGACTCTGTCAGTGGAGATCAAAGGGAGATCAGTACTCCTCTCCTGTCCCCGAATGCAGGAAGTGATGTATATTACATCACTTCCGCATTCCTCTGTCACTCTCCGGTATAGAAGACGGAGAGAAGCTGATGAAGCGGCTTCTCTGGGGGTCCCTAGGTGACATCAGGGGTCTTGGAGACCCCTGCTGTCTCCATAAAGAGGACCTGTCATGTGAATTGGCTATCACATAGTGGGTTTCTTAGCCCCCTATGTGATAGCAATAAAAGTTGTGTGGAAAAAAAAGGTTTTAAAAAAAAATATAAATAAGCTAAAAAAGTAACAAACATTTTTTTTTTAAGTCCCCCCTCCCCCCCACGTACACACGCAAACATGCGTCGGGTGCACCAACCTGCAAAAACGTGCCACACATGTTACCTATTGCCACGAGCAATAATTTTAGGCCCATGAATCACTGATAACACTAGACTGATGAGCAGTAAAAGCTTTTATGGCCAAATTTGGGTATGGTCATTTTCTGCAATTTTTGTGGGCGCGCACAATTTTAAGGCTTGACATGTTTGGTGTCTACCCGATGTGATCCCCACCTTTTTATGTTTTACTAAAAAAATTGGGGTGATAAATGTTCCATACCATTTCAAAGGGAAACTGTTTTTTAGTTTTCAAAATTTTGGGTACTTTTTAGTTATATAGTATAAAATAAAAACCCCAGTGGGGATTAAATACCACCAAAAGAAAGCTCTATCTGTCACCACAAAAAATGGTATAAAATTCATTTCAGTACAGCGTTGCATGACAGAATAAACGCCAGTCAAAGTACTGCAGTGCTGAATACTGAAAAATGGCCTGGCCAGGAAGAGGGTGTAAACACCCCGGTCTTCATGTGGTTAATGTAGCACTACACTAAACTGAGCAAGAGTCACCGTGGACCCTGCAGTCTTTGACTTACTCAGCCAGTCATATGAGGAATTGTCATTTAAACGATTAACCACTAAATATAAAGCACAGATTTTCTTTGTACCAAATATATTTTTATTGCAGCAACAAAGAAGCAGCTGCAGAATCTATGACTGGGAAGACGTCTGCAGCAGAAGACCGAGATGAAGACTCTGAGGATGACTGTGATCTGTTTGTCAACACCAACCGTGTCCAGTACCAGTACAGTGAAGAGGAATCGGATAGTGAGGAAGAAGGGGAAACATAATGTGTGATTTACTCTGTTAAAATTTTTAGAGATACGAGTAACTGTCTCAGTGCCTAAAAAAGAAAATGGACTTAAAGGGCCAAGCTGTTTGGAATAATATCAGGTTTGGATCATTTTTTTTATGATCAAATATGAATGATCTTGTGATGAGGTCAGACTGTTGTGAAACAGTAAGTTAGTTCTAAAATTCTAACTTTTTCTTCTTGTTCTACATTCCTTAATTTGAAGCACTGAACTTGATTTGACATCTTGAAGAAAAAGTATAATGTATTTTCAGTGAACACATATCTTGAATTATTATTGCATTGTTTATGTTAAAGTAGTGTGTGATTTCTTTCCAGTTTTTACATCCTTCATCTTCCATTTTTAGTTTTATCATTAACCACTTCCCGTCCAGAGCAATTTCTTATTTGCTCACACACATGATAAAACCTGAAAACAGCTTAAAATCCCCTAAAAAATTATATATTTTCTGAAAGTCGAGGCCCTGTAGAAAAAAATAAAAATGCTAGTTGTGTTTTTTTTTTTGACAATATTTGTGCAAATGTTTATTAAACCAGTATTTTTAGGATAAAATACACTAAAATTAATTTAATGCACAGAAACAAATAATAATCATTATTTTTGAAATAATATAAAAGAGGGCGTCATGTTGGTTAAATGGATAGCACACATTGTCAAGCCTTAAAATGGTGTGCACTCGTTAAAATAAAAAAATAAAACAGTACTCAAAATTGCCCAATATTCAATACTTTAAAGGAGAGCTATATGGAGAGTGAAAATCACTCAGCCTCATAGTTCTAGCTGACCTGTGACAATGAAACGTCACAGGTCGGCTCAATAGATCGGGAAGTGAGAACACATACAGTCGCTCGCTCACTTCTCGATCTATCCCTGCAGAGAGCCATGACTGTCACTGCTCCCTGCAGGGATTCCCCCCCCTCCCCTGTCTGATCCTCCAGCGCTGACTGGCGTAACGGACGGGGGAGGGGGTGGGTAAAGCTGGCTCTGCCTCTAGATTGGCAGAGCCAGTTGTCAATCACGCAGCTGGGTGGATCTCAACAGTGATGTCAGGATCCGTCCCGGCCGCTGCGTCTCGGTATACCGTGGGCTGTAGCTCGCGATATACTGAGCTTTGGGTGACGGGAGGAAACTAGTTTGTGTCCTCCCGTTAACCTTAGGAGAACTATGGGGAAAAGCCCTGACCCCATAGTTCTCCTTTTAAAAGCCTGCACTATTCATGCATTTAGTGTTAACTGTGAGTGATGGCATTAAAACTATTGCTCTTACTAGGACGTTCACGGTGATATGTAACATTTGTGATGCAATTGTCAATTCCACACGTAGGCGCACCTGACACGTTTGCATTTGTATGGGCATGTACATGGGGGTGAGGAACTTAAATAAAAAAAAGTTTTGTTTTTAACATGTGACTATATTTTAACTTTTTTTTTAACAACTTTATTACTATCACATATATATACAGGGCCAGGTCCTCCTTATGGAGACATCAGGGGTCTATTAGACCGCTCATGTCACCTTTGGATCCCAGATTGTGCTTCTTTTGCGGCCACAGTAGCCGGAAAAATTACAGGCTCAAACCAGAAGTGATGAAATACACAGTGCTTCTAGTTTCAGTAATCAGAGGAGATCAGCCCCTGGAAGTGTGCTGATTTCCCTCTGATCCATGTGCAGAGACCTGCTGTGTCGTTCCGAGCCCGCACAGGGACAGCCATCACCATCTATAAAACAAACAATAAACGGTATTACAGTCCTGAAGGAATTAAAGATAGAAATGTATAGATTCATTGCTATTCGAAGCAGGGTAATTTACCTACTACAATAAGGGCCATTGTTGATGGGCTTTTGTTCTCATCAAAGGGAATGCAACATCAAGTTGAAAAAGGAGGTAAACCGAATGTCAAATGCACTTGCAATGATCTCAGAAGCGTCAAAATCATGCTGCATTTGCAGCCCAAAGTATTTTGACACTGGACCTTACTCTGCCTAACTTTTTAAAGCAGACCTTGCACCCCAGATTTAACCAATCTTCTTTGTGTGTGTCACCATAACGTCCCTTTAAGAAAAAAAAAAAGCTGTGTAATGGTAACTGCAGCATTCATCTAAAAAGCATTTCCAAGTAAGTCTCCAAGGCCTACTGCTTCAGTACCGGTGGCATAATCAGTGCCTTCCCAAAGCCAGGGAAGGCTATGTCACCAAAGTCTGCAGACAGATTTGAAAATCTAATAACAGAATCTTGCGAATATATGGTATGTGTATACACGCATGCACGTGCAGAAACCTGCTTGAAGGCTCTGGTGACATAGGTTTGCAGAATGCTGTGAGAAGGCATTGATTGTCATGAGTGTCTGAGCTCGGGGCTTGGTAGGTGGAGAGCTGATAAGTATTTTTTTTTTTTTAACTAGAGCTGCCATTTTAATGAGTTACACAGCTGTACCATGAGAAAATAAAGGAAAAAATACTTGGAAACATAGAATACTAATGAAGCCAATTCATCTATGGACTGGTAAGGTATTGGTACAGTCTATTAAATTTTTGGGTTGCTTTGAGTTTAAATGCCCAATCTACATTTCTGCTTTTATTGTAACTATACACTGGCAAAAAAAGTCACACACTCTAATATTTCATTGAAGTGTTAAAGCCGATAATCTGTTGTCTATGGCAATTCCCAATATATGCATGAAGAACACTTCACTCTCAGAAAGCAAAAAAGGTTTTTGTTTATTGGAAAAAAGAGTGTAGCTTATAGCAAAATAGGACACATATCTAACTAAATTCCATTCCCATACTAGGATAAGACATATGAGAACGGAGAAGAGGATGTAAAAGAATACATGGCTATATGTGTGAGACGACAGGATGAAAACAAAAATCTTGTACTGCATATTTCTTAGCACAGCAATCTAATTAAATAGCAGCTCTAACTTACAAAATGACTTTGGTTAGCACAACTCTAGATAGCGTCTTACACATTACCCGTTTTTGTTTATTTATAAACACTCAAAAGTCCAATGTAAGATTCCATGGCTTAGGTATTTTCCCTTAGGCTGGTAAGGACAGTCCAAACCTATGGGAGGGCCTTGGTCTTCATGTTCCAACATGGTTGCCTTTCCCTGAGATCCTGAACTAATTCGGAGGACAAATATTCGCCATCAGCAGGTGCTATGTAGATCACTGTGGGTGAGGGTGATTTGGTCTTGCTCTTTAGGGGATGTGTAAAAGCCAGGGATTTGCAACAGCATATCACAATTTTCATTGCAAAAAATAAACATGAGAAATAAAGCCATAAAAAAAAAAAAAAATCATAGCTATCTCTTTAAACCAGCTGCAAATTTTACCAAAGAAATCTCCAAATGAACTGCCTACTGCAATACTTCCTTCTTAATCGGTGTTGTCTCTATACAATAACTCCAGGTCAGTACTAGTAAGGTTAATGGCCTCATCTAAAAATGAGGGTGTAATTATTATTGTCATTGTTTCTATCTTTCAGCCTGTCCATGAGGGGAACCAGGACCACACTATATCCTGGGTCACTATCTTCCTGGAGACATGTTCGACATATAGAGGACTTGTCCATTTGCCTCCCGCTTCTGGACTCGGATTTACCGTTTAATGTCGTGTATATTTAATACTCATATCCCTAAAGGCCCCACGCAGGCTCTGTTACATGCTACAGTACCTGGCTTGACTACATCCCAAGGGTCTTTGACACATCAAATCTTCCTTGCAGCCAAATTGACCTTGGCAAGCAATTGGAAAAAACAACTTATCCCATACAACAATATTATGATCTATGAAAGACTCCTGTATACTAGCAGATACACATACCATTTTTTTAAATATCTGTGAGCCTTGGATTTTACACCAACACCCTGAATTGGATGTGGAAACCCTTAGACACCTAAAAAGAGGCTTCTCAATTTAATGAGTGGTGAGGTGGGTGCACCCCTGGAGGCTAACTGCGAACCTTGTAAACCAACTTTAAA
Organism: Nanorana parkeri; assembly: GCF_000935625.1. NCBI lineage: Eukaryota > Metazoa > Chordata > Amphibia > Anura > Dicroglossidae > Nanorana > Nanorana parkeri. Next base: position 139,109 of record NW_017308349.1, on the reverse strand, counting down.
CTAATACCAATACGACTCACACCGATGGACTCTCTGACTTTCCCCTCACCTTTTCCTTTTCTATTCTCTCCTCTGCTTTATTCTCTTTTTTTTTTTTAATATATACTAGAGGATATTTGCATAGTGCTTGTGACCAAGGTCTGCCTTATTACCTGAATCACATTATCTGAACGATATTTGTCACCGCATCCTATGTGAAATGTCCTGTTTATTTTTTTTCATGACAAAACTAATAAACATTTTGTTACAAAAAAAGTTTACATTTTTGGATCCAACTTCTCTTGCAGTAGCTGCAGAGAAAGAGAGATTAGAAGATGCGGCAGGATTAATTGACAAAATAAGGAGACATATGAAATCTAACACTCCGCAGTGTAAGGTTACACCCAGTAGTGAGGGACATGACAGAAATAGATGGTCAGTGCAGGGAGATGTTGTTTGGTTTTATTGTGAAAAGCCAGGTCCTATGAAAAGACAATGCTGGAAATATCAGAAAGATTCACAGATAAAAATCTGGGAAATAGAAAATTAAAAGTCAATTTCTGTACCATCGGCTCTCCCATGTTCAAAAGAAAGTATTGTAGATTATTTTGCTCCAGTTATCAAATGGCTACAAACATTTCTGTTTAAGGCCTTTTTTTTTTTCTTTTCAATTAGGTTGAATTTGATGGACTTTTTGATGTCTTTTTTTCAACCTGACTATCTGTGTAACTAGAGACGGGGATCCGCTGTGCCCGGTGCGGCTGGGCCCGGCACAGCGACTCTGTCAGTGGAGATCAAAGGGAGATCAGTACTCCTCTCCTGTCCCCGAATGCAGGAAGTGATGTATATTACATCACTTCCGCATTCCTCTGTCACTCTCCGGTATAGAAGACGGAGAGAAGCTGATGAAGCGGCTTCTCTGGGGGTCCCTAGGTGACATCAGGGGTCTTGGAGACCCCTGCTGTCTCCATAAAGAGGACCTGTCATGTGAATTGGCTATCACATAGTGGGTTTCTTAGCCCCCTATGCGATAGCAATAAAAGTTGTGTGGAAAAAAAAGGTTTTAAAAAAAAATATAAATAAGCTAAAAAAGTAACAAACATTTTTTTTTTAAGTCCCCCCTCCCCCCCACGTACACACGCAAACATGCGTCGGGTGCACCAACCTGCAAAAACGTGCCACACATGTTACCTATTGCCACGAGCAATAATTTTAGGCCCATGAATCACTGATAACACTAGACTGATGAGCAGTAAAAGCTTTTATGGCCAAATTTGGGTATGGTCATTTTCTGCAATTTTTGTGGGCGCGCACAATTTTAAGGCTTGACATGTTTGGTGTCTACCCGATGTGATCCCCACCTTTTTATGTTTTACTAAAAAAATTGGGGTGATAAATGTTCCATACCATTTCAAAGGGAAACTGTTTTTTAGTTTTCAAAATTTTGGGTACTTTTTAGTTATATAGTATAAAATAAAAACCCCAGTGGGGATTAAATACCACCAAAAGAAAGCTCTATCTGTCACCACAAAAAATGGTATAAAATTCATTTCAGTACAGCGTTGCATGACAGAATAAACGCCAGTCAAAGTACTGCAGTGCTGAATACTGAAAAATGGCCTGGCCAGGAAGAGGGTGTAAACACCCCGGTCTTCATGTGGTTAATGTAGCACTACACTAAACTGAGCAAGAGTCACCGTGGACCCTGCAGTCTTTGACTTACTCAGCCAGTCATATGAGGAATTGTCATTTAAACGATTAACCACTAAATATAAAGCACAGATTTTCTTTGTACCAAATATATTTTTATTGCAGCAACAAAGAAGCAGCTGCAGAATCTATGACTGGGAAGACGTCTGCAGCAGAAGACCGAGATGAAGACTCTGAGGATGACTGTGATCTGTTTGTCAACACCAACCGTGTCCAGTACCAGTACAGTGAAGAGGAATCGGATAGTGAGGAAGAAGGGGAAACATAATGTGTGATTTACTCTGTTAAAATTTTTAGAGATACGAGTAACTGTCTCAGTGCCTAAAAAAGAAAATGGACTTAAAGGGCCAAGCTGTTTGGAATAATATCAGGTTTGGATCATTTTTTTTATGATCAAATATGAATGATCTTGTGATGAGGTCAGACTGTTGTGAAACAGTAAGTTAGTTCTAAAATTCTAACTTTTTCTTCTTGTTCTACATTCCTTAATTTGAAGCACTGAACTTGATTTGACATCTTGAAGAAAAAGTATAATGTATTTTCAGTGAACACATATCTTGAATTATTATTGCATTGTTTATGTTAAAGTAGTGTGTGATTTCTTTCCAGTTTTTACATCCTTCATCTTCCATTTTTAGTTTTATCATTAACCACTTCCCGTCCAGAGCAATTTCTTATTTGCTCACACACATGATAAAACCTGAAAACAGCTTAAAATCCCCTAAAAAATTATATATTTTCTGAAAGTCGAGGCCCTGTAGAAAAAAATAAAAATGCTAGTTGTGTTTTTTTTTTTGACAATATTTGTGCAAATGTTTATTAAACCAGTATTTTTAGGATAAAATACACTAAAATTAATTTAATGCACAGAAACAAATAATAATCATTATTTTTGAAATAATATAAAAGAGGGCGTCATGTTGGTTAAATGGATAGCACACATTGTCAAGCCTTAAAATGGTGTGCACTCGTTAAAATAAAAAAATAAAACAGTACTCAAAATTGCCCAATATTCAATACTTTAAAGGAGAGCTATATGGAGAGTGAAAATCACTCAGCCTCATAGTTCTAGCTGACCTGTGACAATGAAACGTCACAGGTCGGCTCAATAGATCGGGAAGTGAGAACACATACAGTCGCTCGCTCACTTCTCGATCTATCCCTGCAGAGAGCCATGACTGTCACTGCTCCCTGCAGGGATTCCCCCCCCTCCCCTGTCTGATCCTCCAGCGCTGACTGGCGTAACGGACGGGGGAGGGGGTGGGTAAAGCTGGCTCTGCCTCTAGATTGGCAGAGCCAGTTGTCAATCACGCAGCTGGGTGGATCTCAACAGTGATGTCAGGATCCGTCCCGGCCGCTGCGTCTCGGTATACCGTGGGCTGTAGCTCGCGATATACTGAGCTTTGGGTGACGGGAGGAAACTAGTTTGTGTCCTCCCGTTAACCTTAGGAGAACTATGGGGAAAAGCCCTGACCCCATAGTTCTCCTTTTAAAAGCCTGCACTATTCATGCATTTAGTGTTAACTGTGAGTGATGGCATTAAAACTATTGCTCTTACTAGGACGTTCACGGTGATATGTAACATTTGTGATGCAATTGTCAATTCCACACGTAGGCGCACCTGACACGTTTGCATTTGTATGGGCATGTACATGGGGGTGAGGAACTTAAATAAAAAAAAGTTTTGTTTTTAACATGTGACTATATTTTAACTTTTTTTTTAACAACTTTATTACTATCACATATATATACAGGGCCAGGTCCTCCTTATGGAGACATCAGGGGTCTATTAGACCGCTCATGTCACCTTTGGATCCCAGATTGTGCTTCTTTTGCGGCCACAGTAGCCGGAAAAATTACAGGCTCAAACCAGAAGTGATGAAATACACAGTGCTTCTAGTTTCAGTAATCAGAGGAGATCAGCCCCTGGAAGTGTGCTGATTTCCCTCTGATCCATGTGCAGAGACCTGCTGTGTCGTTCCGAGCCCGCACAGGGACAGCCATCACCATCTATAAAACAAACAATAAACGGTATTACAGTCCTGAAGGAATTAAAGATAGAAATGTATAGATTCATTGCTATTCGAAGCAGGGTAATTTACCTACTACAATAAGGGCCATTGTTGATGGGCTTTTGTTCTCATCAAAGGGAATGCAACATCAAGTTGAAAAAGGAGGTAAACCGAATGTCAAATGCACTTGCAATGATCTCAGAAGCGTCAAAATCATGCTGCATTTGCAGCCCAAAGTATTTTGACACTGGACCTTACTCTGCCTAACTTTTTAAAGCAGACCTTGCACCCCAGATTTAACCAATCTTCTTTGTGTGTGTCACCATAACGTCCCTTTAAGAAAAAAAAAAAGCTGTGTAATGGTAACTGCAGCATTCATCTAAAAAGCATTTCCAAGTAAGTCTCCAAGGCCTACTGCTTCAGTACCGGTGGCATAATCAGTGCCTTCCCAAAGCCAGGGAAGGCTATGTCACCAAAGTCTGCAGACAGATTTGAAAATCTAATAACAGAATCTTGCGAATATATGGTATGTGTATACACGCATGCACGTGCAGAAACCTGCTTGAAGGCTCTGGTGACATAGGTTTGCAGAATGCTGTGAGAAGGCATTGATTGTCATGAGTGTCTGAGCTCGGGGCTTGGTAGGTGGAGAGCTGATAAGTATTTTTTTTTTTTTAACTAGAGCTGCCATTTTAATGAGTTACACAGCTGTACCATGAGAAAATAAAGGAAAAAATACTTGGAAACATAGAATACTAATGAAGCCAATTCATCTATGGACTGGTAAGGTATTGGTACAGTCTATTAAATTTTTGGGTTGCTTTGAGTTTAAATGCCCAATCTACATTTCTGCTTTTATTGTAACTATACACTGGCAAAAAAAGTCACACACTCTAATATTTCATTGAAGTGTTAAAGCCGATAATCTGTTGTCTATGGCAATTCCCAATATATGCATGAAGAACACTTCACTCTCAGAAAGCAAAAAAGGTTTTTGTTTATTGGAAAAAAGAGTGTAGCTTATAGCAAAATAGGACACATATCTAACTAAATTCCATTCCCATACTAGGATAAGACATATGAGAACGGAGAAGAGGATGTAAAAGAATACATGGCTATATGTGTGAGACGACAGGATGAAAACAAAAATCTTGTACTGCATATTTCTTAGCACAGCAATCTAATTAAATAGCAGCTCTAACTTACAAAATGACTTTGGTTAGCACAACTCTAGATAGCGTCTTACACATTACCCGTTTTTGTTTATTTATAAACACTCAAAAGTCCAATGTAAGATTCCATGGCTTAGGTATTTTCCCTTAGGCTGGTAAGGACAGTCCAAACCTATGGGAGGGCCTTGGTCTTCATGTTCCAACATGGTTGCCTTTCCCTGAGATCCTGAACTAATTCGGAGGACAAATATTCGCCATCAGCAGGTGCTATGTAGATCACTGTGGGTGAGGGTGATTTGGTCTTGCTCTTTAGGGGATGTGTAAAAGCCAGGGATTTGCAACAGCATATCACAATTTTCATTGCAAAAAATAAACATGAGAAATAAAGCCATAAAAAAAAAAAAAAATCATAGCTATCTCTTTAAACCAGCTGCAAATTTTACCAAAGAAATCTCCAAATGAACTGCCTACTGCAATACTTCCTTCTTAATCGGTGTTGTCTCTATACAATAACTCCAGGTCAGTACTAGTAAGGTTAATGGCCTCATCTAAAAATGAGGGTGTAATTATTATTGTCATTGTTTCTATCTTTCAGCCTGTCCATGAGGGGAACCAGGACCACACTATATCCTGGGTCACTATCTTCCTGGAGACATGTTCGACATATAGAGGACTTGTCCATTTGCCTCCCGCTTCTGGACTCGGATTTACCGTTTAATGTCGTGTATATTTAATACTCATATCCCTAAAGGCCCCACGCAGGCTCTGTTACATGCTACAGTACCTGGCTTGACTACATCCCAAGGGTCTTTGACACATCAAATCTTCCTTGCAGCCAAATTGACCTTGGCAAGCAATTGGAAAAAACAACTTATCCCATACAACAATATTATGATCTATGAAAGACTCCTGTATACTAGCAGATACACATACCATTTTTTTAAATATCTGTGAGCCTTGGATTTTACACCAACACCCTGAATTGGATGTGGAAACCCTTAGACACCTAAAAAGAGGCTTCTCAATTTAATGAGTGGTGAGGTGGGTGCACCCCTGGAGGCTAACTGCGAACCTTGTAAACCAACTTTAAACTAATACCAATACGACTCACACCGATGGACTCTCTGACTTTCCCCTCACCTTTTCCTTTTCTATTCTCTCCTCTGCTTTATTCTCTTTTTTTTTTTTAATATATACTAGAGGATATTTGCATAGTGCTTGTGACCAAGGTCTGCCTTATTACCTGAATCACATTATCTGAACGATATTTGTCACCGCATCCTATGTGAAATGTCCTGTTTATTTTTTTTCATGACAAAACTAATAAACATTTTGTTACAAAAAAGTTTACATTTTTGGATCCAACTTCTCTTGCAGTAGCTGCAGAGAAAGAGAGATTAGAAGATGCGGCAGGATTAATTGACAAAATAAGGAGACATATGAAATCTAACACTCCGCAGTGTAAGGTTACACCCAGTAGTGAGGGACATGACAGAAATAGATGGTCAGTGCAGGGAGATGTTGTTTGGTTTTATTGTGAAAAGCCAGGTCCTATGAAAAGACAATGCTGGAAATATCAGAAAGATTCACAGATAAAAATCTGGGAAATAGAAAATTAAAAGTCAATTTCTGTACCATCGGCTCTCCCATGTTCAAAAGAAAGTATTGTAGATTATTTTGCTCCAGTTATCAAATGGCTACAAACACCAGTTAAACTTAAACTGTAGTAAGATGGGGGAGATCACCATCCCGGGCCAAAGCCCAGAGCAGTGAGCCCCACAGGCAAGCACAATAGCTGACAATCAAAAAAAAATCAAGACAATCAAATTTCATCTACCTGAAGAAGAAAATAAAAGCATGTACCAACTA
>NW_017308349.1:106837-132228 GCF_000935625.1 Nanorana parkeri | reverse complement strand
CCCTGCATTCGTCACACAGTGCAGTACGGCCCACATTAGCAATACCTATCTCCAAAAGGATGATTGGGGCTGTGGATGTGTGAGGAAGAGACACGGGGGAGATGTCAAATAACATATAAAAATAAAAAAAGTTGTACACCATCAGTAGATATAGATTGGGTCCAGGGGCAGATGGAGTTAAAAAGGGGGTGCCCAAGGATGTAACGAAGTGTGGAGGTCAAAGAGCACACGGGAAAAATGCAGCTCTAAGGCTACTGGATCCCAATCAAAAACCGGTCGTAAGCGGTGAAGCCAAGGCAAAGCGCTTATGCTCCAGATCCAAAACGAGGGGCTCCAGGGACAACGTCTCATTGGAATACAGAATCAGAGATTCTTGCACACACAAAAAGAGAGGGATAGGTGAACAGAAGCAGGGGAAGGGCAAGCCAAAGGAAAAATAAGTCAAAACAAGAACAAGGTAGCTTCGGTAGAGTGTGAAGATAGGGCAAAACTCACAACGTGGTAAATCAGCAGTGTCACCGCAATGAATCAGGTCTCACCAGCATAAACGATCAGACAGGAGAGGTCGGATGAGGAATCGATGCCTGGGAAGATGGAGCAGCTCGCTTGTGAGGAGGGATGCGGTTTCATTATGACTTCAGACGATCTGACTCCTTTTTCTGAGCACAAGGCTGTTATATTGTACCTGGAGCTCATGAATTAGAGACCTGAGTAGAAATTGCTGGTGAAGGTGATGAGGTGTCTGCCTTTGTCTTGGTAGAGGATACAATATATCCTGATCATCCTGCTCAGAGGAGCCTCATCACTAGTCCCCCATTTGGGTACAAGACTTCATGGATCAATTATGTAGATTAGCAGAGTGATTTAGACTCAGTCTTTGAGTTTTCAACAAATGGTTTTAGATGTTATTGATTTCCACAAGCATATAATATTTCAAGTCAAAAATGTCTGATAAAATATTTCTGCCTATAAAAGATAGCCTGTGGCAGTGGATGGAACAAAAGAATCTGAAAATTCTTTATGGCCTATCATGTTACAGCTGTTCCTTATATTCAGAGGCAAAGCAGGACCCACAGTTTATCTTTTGATCTAATAGTGGGTGGTGAGGCTTCTGTTAATTCTAAGCAAATTACAGGATAGCATGCTACCCTAGTTTTTCTACAGGTTAACTTAAAAGATTTGATTCTTCAAATGTTGATCAATACCATCATTCTATATTGGCCATGTAGACCTTGGTTTATGGCAGTGGAACACTTGTCCTTCGGTCATTCTAGAGTTTGAAAGAAAAAGACTAATAAGATTAGTCCCAAGAGCTTACAGGCATCAGTACCCATTAAAGTCCAAAAACGCTACCAAAAACCATACTCACCATCAAGTCCGGGAAAAGAAGGCAAGATTGTGACCCTCTTTCTATACAAAGTCAGTATTTATTAGCTTTAGGTTGGACTTGACAAGGGGATAGGAATGTGTATGTAAACCCTAACAATGAACTTCTTATATTTCATCCCTTTTTCGTCAGTTGTATATACAATTGAAAATGTTTTTCAATCTGTTTGATAAATACACAAAATACCTGTTAAACCTACCAGAAATGCAGAGAGCTTGTAAGTTCCTGTGTGCTCTGTAGTGTCATCCCAAACAGTGTTAACAGCCTTGCCCAGTTAACCCCTCTTAACTACAGAACACTTGCCCCCATGTTATGGAGCCAGACTCCACCTCAGTAGGGGGAGGTGTAGTCATAAAACTCTTCCTGTCATAGGTTAACAGCACTGCTCCTCCGTAGGTACAGTACAGGGTGTGAGCGTCACAAAAGCATTTTTCTGGCAGATCACCTGGTGAAAATGAAGAAAAAAAAGCATGCAAAAAGAAAATGTATGGAGCCACCACATCTGAGGACTGGTAAGTTGCAGGATATTAAATTGTGTTTTCGTTTATATACACTTTTTGCTGATTTTTTCCTTTTTCAAACATCTAATTTTCAGTAAACTTACCTACTCTTCATTATCCAGTCAATATAGGCAGCCTTTAAATTCATCTGTTAAAGAACTTGTGTCTGAACAGGATTTGCCACTGATGATGATATTGTTGTCAGAAATGCCTTTTAACCCAGTGGGGTCATGTTCATTGTGAAATATAACTCGAAAAACAGGTTTTCTATATTTGTTGCTGTGGGGAGTCAGAGATTCTGTAGAGAGCTGTACATCACCTTGTGCTACATCTTTCCTAGCAGTTACTCCCACAACTGTTATCACTATTCCACTGAAACCAGTGGCTAGAAATATATTTTCATGCTGGACAGCTTGGTCAAAGGTCTCTTTGGAAACCATCTGCACGGCAGCTTGCTATGCCATATATAAACACTTTCATGGCACATTACATAACTCCCAACTTTCGGAGAGCTGAAAGTGGGAAACCTCTAAATATAAACTGTGTAGGCCACGGGTAGCCAAACTCTGGCCCTCCAGCTGTGGTGGAACTACAAATCCCATGAGGCGTTGCAAGATTCTCACAGCCACAAGCATGACTCACGGAGAGAGACGCATCATGGGATTTGTAGTTTCACCACAGCTGGAGGGCCGGAGTCTGGCTACCCCTGGTGTAGGCAATGGACAAGCCTCCCAGTTATGTGGACCACAAAGAATTAATGTTTGGTTAAACCCGAAAGTTCTTTATCTCATCACTACTTTTTTTACTCAGAAGAGCAAATACAATAATATCGAGGTTATATCTGAGGCTTAGTGCAATATAATATGTCTCATAGCCTAGTAAATAGTGCATTTTCTATAGGCGTTTATACATCTGACCAAAAAGAGGGACAATTGAGGAGGGACAGAGGGACTTGGTTCCAAAAGAGGGACAATCCCTACAAATGAGGGACAGTTGGGAGCTATGCAGTATGGTGTGCATCATTTTCCTTTGGTGGATTTTGAAAGAAAAGTATTGTCAGTTTCTGTTGATTGTATTTATAAGTAATACCTGAACATCTCCCTGTTTTTGATTCCCAGACACCAGGAGAAGAGAATCTTCTTTGTTTACACACAGATGGGGCATAATTATAAAGCAGATAGTCTGACATTCAGCAAAACATGCACTGCAGGTGAATCTTTCTGGTGCATGTGTGTTAAGTGATTGAGTCACCACCAGTGAATGTTTGGTGAAAGTCACATTCAATGCTTTTTAAATATGTTCTTAGGGCTTGTTCACACCATATACAGTGCCTTCCAGTGCAGTTAGCTGCTGGAAGCACCGTATCACATCCTGGATGGCATCCTGCATTCAGGGGCGGGAGGGGGCGTGGCTGCAGAGCCATTGACTTTAATGCACTGCCATGCCCCCTCCCGCGCCCCGCATGCAGTTCCATCGCCAGCACCAAAATGCATGGCACATCAATGCCTGCGTTCCGATCCAGTGCGATCTGAAAATATAGTGCATGCATCATTTTTTTCGGATCGCACTGGACCAGAACGCAGGCATAAAGAGGGACAGCCTGGAGATGGGATAATGTGCAACGTTCAAGGGGGAAAAGTGGGCATGGCTACATAGTGCTGAATATTCGGCATGGTTTAAAGAGGCATAGGTAAATAGGGTCTGCGCACAGCATGCACTGCACACGTTTGCTTAGTCCTTGTACTCACAAAATATTCTGCATTCATAGGGGTATGGAGGACCAGAGCTACGAGACGAGGCTACTAAATTTAAACATGTTCACATTAGAGGTGAGGAGATTAAGGGGGGATATGATTTCCATGTACAAAATGTTTAATGGTGGTAGCAACATTAGCGATAAACTGTTTAAAATTAACTCCGTTACAAAAACTAGAGGCCATCACCTAAAATTGGTGGAAAAAAAATTCCAGCACAAGGGGCGAAAGGGGTTCTTCACAGTAAGATCAGTTAGGGTCTGGAACTCACTGCCACAGGCGGTGATTTCAGCAAATAATGTGGAATTGTTCAAGAAACTTTTGGACGATTTCTTAAGGGACCGTAATATACAGGGGTACGGGTACTCCTAGAATGAGATCCTAATAGGTTGGACTTGATGGACTAATGTCTTTATTCAACCTCAAATACTATGTAACTATGTAACTATTGTGCACAAGCAAGATTCTCACAAATACACATAGACCTCCAGACAAAATATATTTCTAAAAACTCTTTTCAAAAACACCATTACATATGCTTTTTGTCAGAGCCTAACTTAAAGAGGAACTTTAGCCACCAATTTAATGCCTCCCAAAACAGTCACTTAAGGCATCCCAACTGTCAAGGTCCCCAGTGTGCTTATTTGTGGCTAAGATGGCATCTTCCTTGGCTGTGAGGGATAGGAGGTTGTAGTTAGACTTTAACTGCTTGCTGTCTGCCTGTTGCAATTAAACGGCCAGATGGCTTACACTTGAGGGCGGGTGGACGTATTTAAATGACTTTTACGCGAGCGAGAAACTCAACATTTTTTACAGCTGGTGATGGCTAATCGACTCCTAATGTCTCCATAAAGGTGATCTGTCACTGTATCTGTGCTATCACATAGGGGGCATGTTAGCCCCCTATGTGATAGCAATAAAGTTAAGTTAAAAAAAAGTTTACAAAATGAAGGTCACATATAAAACAATTTCAAAAACACAAAATGTTTTCTTAAAGTTCCCTCACCGCACATACACACACATACAAACGCAAACACACATCGGGTGTACCTATGTGCGCAATAGACAATTGTGCCATACATGTTACATATCACCACAAACATCTGAGTGCAAGCAATAATTCTAGGGCCATCAATCACTGTTAACTCTAAATTGATGAGTGGTAAAAGCGTTTAAAACCATGGTTCTCAACTAGTGGGTCCCCGCATGCTTTCTACTGCGCTAGGTGAGGGGCTCCTCAGCTTCCCTCTAGCACAGCACTGCCAATTCTTGTGCTGAGCAGCCATTCAAAATATGCTGCCTGGCGCTGAGTGTGAGCTTGAGGTGGGGTGGGTTGGGCTGGGGTTAAGGCCGCGAGGGAACTCCATCCATAAGTGCATTGCTTACAGTTCCCTTGAGTGCCCTGCAGAGGTGCCTGGACCTACCACACAATCACACTTACTAAGTGTTCTGGTGCACTGCTATTCATTTGAATGGCACCCCAAATGCACCTCCCGCTCACAGTTCAATTGCCTGCACCAGAACCACAATGCCACGTGTTCCAGTGCGGTGTGACTTGGGTTGCGACTTAATGACCATGCACAAATGTGGATCCTGAGGTTGCACAAGAACCACTATTTTAAAACATCGCCTATGGGCAATTTTGGGTATTTAATTTTTTTGTGATTTCAAGGGCACACACAATATTAAGGCTTGACATGTTTGGTATCTATTTACCCACGTGACCAAAGAAATGTAGCAGAATACATTTTGGCATAAATGTTTGAAGAAAGATTATTTGCAATGTTTCATAACATAAAATAGGGAAAACTGTTTGTTTTTTCAAAATTTTCAGTACTTTTTTTTATATAGTAAAAAATAAAAAACCCAGTGGTGATTCAACCACTAAAAGAAAGCTCTATCAGTCCCAAAAAATGTATATAAAATGAATTTCAGTATGACTGAATAAATATGAGTCAAATACCTCAGCACTGAATACTGAGAAATAGCCTGGAAAGAAACGGGTTTTACAACCCGGTCTTCAAGTGGTTAAAGAAAAACGTCACTAAAACATCTGAAGTCTACTTAGTAACCAGCAACTGTTGAAACAACTGTGTTACATGTGTATGTAGCATACACCACAGCACGCAGAGTACAGTGGTTTAGATTATGTAACATAGAGCCCCTTATTTCCCATTGGAAGGGAAAAAATACCAGTGTGGGTGGTCTTTGGGAGAAAAAAGGCCTATGCCATTGGTCAGTCAGGTGAAAAACACCCGATGTCACGGGGGGGAGAAAATGGCTGGCATCATTGGTCAGTGGGAGGAAAATGCATGAAATCATTGGTTTGTGGGAGAAAAATGTCTGGCTTCATTGTTCAATTATTACAAATCAAATTGCAGAGTGAGATTGGGAAGGTTGTGAGTGGAGCAAGTTTGGTAAAACTCACGCACTTCAATGAGCAGACTACTCTAAGCTTTTTTCAGATTGGTTTATTTGGATCAATAGTCTCCACCACACATTTAAAAAATATTTTTGCTATCTGCTGCTTGGGGATCATAGCTGAGGATGACTTGAGCTATGTAGCCCTGCAATAGATCAGATTGCAGTGGAATAGAAAGAACATCTGTCTTTTTTCAGATGCATACAGAATATTCAGTATTGCTGTACTTAAGAGAGAACTATGGGGTAAGTGTTTTTCCCCATAGTTCTCTTTAGGGGCACAGGAGGACATATACTTACTTCCTTCCGTGACCCAAAGCTCAGTATATCGCGGGCTATTGCCTGCGATTTACTTTGAGCGCCGCAACCAGTGGCGTAACTAGTGACCTCAGGGCCCCATGCAAGAATCCCATGAAGGGCCCATCCCCCCAAGAAGACACAAATTAGATTTTTTTTTTTTAAACAAAATTAGACAAGGAAATAAAAAAAAAAACACTGTCCTCTTTCATCTCCCCCTTCATGTCCCCAGTTGGCCGCAACCGTGACAGATCCTGACAATACTGTATGATCAGGCAAAATCATACAGTGTAAGTTCACTTACACTGTATGATTTTGCCCGAGGAAGGGGATCCTGTGCGACCCTGAAATGTTTGTTGCAATACTTGTTATGCTGAACGTCAATAAATAGACATTTGTTGTCTTTCACCCTGGAGTGCCGGTGTCTCTGCTTTTGCTCATATTTGTGACGGCTGCCATCTGTCGACTACCGTAGCACCCGCTTCTAAAAAAAGGAATTTTGCGGTCACGAGTGCGATGGGACTGTGGACTTTATGTTTCTGCTCACTTCCCGATTAATAGAGCCGACCTGTGACAGCCTCTTTGTCACAGGTCGGCTCTAACTATGAGGATGAGTGGAAATCACTCACCTCATGGTTCTCCTTTAAACATCTAAATTCAATAATATGTAACAAAATCAATTACATTTTGTTTTCGCCTAATCATTGTGACAATATGTCATTCTTTCATTCTTAACTTGAAAAAAACAATTTATCATATTTTTTTTAACTAAAGAAATATGCTGACTCATTGTGGCTGGGAGTGTCCAGATGTATAAATAAGAGCATTCAGCTCCAGGATTTTAGCAGTCCTCTCTGCAGAGTTCAAAAGACTAAGTAAAACATTAGCATGGCACCACAGAGAATCTTGATTACAGGGTGCAATCGAGGAATTGGACTGGAACTTGTACGTCAGCTACTGCAACAGCCCAGTCCTCCTAAGCAAATCTTTGCAACTTGTCGTGATCCAAGTCCAACTTCCCCTCAGAATAAGGTAAAATACTACTTGTTTTTAAACATTTCTTTGTGTTGAACGTGCTGAAATAATTCTTAATGTAATATCACTAGTGGCAAGCCTGAGTGATTTGTTAGCTACTATAGGGATAATTTACTAAAGGCCAGTAAGCCGTTTACTTTGAAAGGAAATTTTCTCTTAGCTTAGTGAATGTGGTAAAAATTCACTTTGCATCAAAAACCCTATCGCATACAAGGTAATAAAAAAAGCAATGTGTTTGCTTGCACATGATTGAATGCTGGAAGTCAGCAGAGCTTCACCTTATTCACTAAGCTAAGGGAAAATTTGCTTGCAAACTGAACAGCCTAATTGCCTTTAGTAAAGCAACCCCAATATATCTGTGGCAGACCATTTGCATTTGGTTGTATTTTCTATTTTAGCTTTTGTTTCCACTTTCTTATATGCCAGTGTGTAATGTTTTGTTGCAGTTTTGTGCAGTTTGAAGAAACGTTTAAGTATATATTAATGTATTTTCGCCTGATTAAATATATATAGCATTAAAAACATAATTATTTTAACTTAAGTACAAAGATGGACACTGGTGTCTTTGTGAAAATGAAAGTGCTTTAATCCATACCAACTAATGTTACTGGAGCTAGACCAGTCTGTTTTTTATGGATTACTGGACACTAGTCTTTGTCTTAATACAAATTCCCATTCAGCACCTCACAGACCCTGCCTTAATACATGCTAATTATAAATTTGTATAAACATGCGTAACAGATTCTGGGTTCAGTTTTTTTGGAACTTTTTTACGTCAAGGTCCTGGCTGTTGAGTGCGGCTTTACATACATTAGATTCTGGGTTCATCTGTAATTTAATGTAATAAATTGAGTATAGCGGTTTCTACAACATTTATTCTATAGATGGTTACATTGCTTCTCTGCAGCTACAAATCATTGGTCAGCAATGATAACTACCAGCTCAACCAGCTCAACTGGATAACATGAGTAGTTGATGGCAATTCTGTAACTGCCTTCAAACATTAAAAAAAGTGTCAAATGCTCAACAACCAATCCTGGAATTGCTGTAACATTGACCTTTCATTTACTGTAAATCCTTATTTTTCAAGCAACAAGAGAGAGAACCTCATTCAGATTTTTATTGTTATCTTACTAACCACTAGTGAGATCTCCTCAATATCTTGGGGGTCACCTAGACAGTAAGTGAATTGAAATCTTCCCAACAGGGACATCGATAGTAATAAAAACTTGACAGATAAATTAATGACAGAGGAACCGGATGGTTCAGACCATAATGGCAATTTGCTATCCACATTTCAATTGATATCACTGCAAAACAGTTAAGTGCATGGTACAAATTTGGAAAATTGTACCTGCTGCACTCTTGGCTATGTGGGATAGAAGAGCAGGCTATTAGCCAGGCTACATCACAAAAACAGAGAAAAGGTAAGCATGAAGCTTAAAATGTAAAACTTGATTATTAACATTAAAAGCATTTAAAAATGTAACAAAATAAAACCAACTGACAGTTTCCTCAAAAAAATCATTTTAATTCAGTAGCTAGCCCCTAAATCCAGACATTAACTTAGAAAGCTAGAAAAATATGTAATAATGTAAATATGTCATCTCTACTGGGAAGCCTATCCCACCTCCACCTAACCACTGAACTATCACTTTCTCAAACAATTCATCCTCACACAGCTACCTCCTCATGTATCACTTGCCCCTCCCTTTTAGATTGTAAGCCCTCAAGGGCAGGGCCCTCCTTACCATCTTGTCTTGAATTCTATTGTGATTGTAATGTCTTCCTTATATTGTAAAGCACTGTGCAAACTGTTGACGGTATATAAATCCTGTATTATAATATTAATGCATAATGCAAAAAATACATGAAGTTTCTCAAAGCCAGCTGGTGAGTGCTGTACATATTAATTCTTATTAATATCAAGGCAGCCCCATAAAGTATCCACCTTGCTGGAAAATACTCCTTCCCGAATTAAGAACCAAGGGTTATTATTCAAAGAGATTGATTTTGTCATTAGGACAACAGTGACGGAAAATACCTTAAAACTGTTAGTAACCTAAGTGGACACACATTTTTACGGTAAAGAAGAGTCTGGCACCATTCAGAATATACAGTAAGGGATCTATTTATAATTATTTTAACAGAAGATTCACAAAACCTTCATCAAGGATTCACACATTACCAACTTTATTTGTTCCACCCACCATATAGCCGAGCAGATACTGTCCAAACAGTACTAGCGCCCTGGATGGTGCTGACAAGTATAGAAAATTCCTATTTATGTAGGACTGTATATCTAGTACTAGGTGCAGAGCCCTTGCCACTGTGCTTAGTCTTCCATAGGTCCCCTGATACACAGTGGGGATTATGCAAGCTGATGTAATTAGTCTAGCTGCCGTATTGCCATGGCCATAGTAAAGACGTGCAGTGCGGACAGTTTGTATTTTGAAGTACAGTTGTGGGTTTGTAGAAAATGTTATATATTAAATTACCTTTTTTATTGTAAAAGAACAAACATACACTTTTAAATAACTGGCAGTGTACATTGTAGTCTTTTTCTGGCATCCACATGTTTTTCAGATCGAGAGCTTGTTTATGCCTAGGGGACAGGAAAAAGCTATTTTACTTACCTGATCCCCTCTCCCATTGACTCCCCTAAGGCTGCTAGACTGGTCTCTGCAGCCCTTCACTCCGGCGGTCCAAGAACCGCTGACGCCATCACGTCTAATACAGATTCCATAGATCTGCATTAGAGGAAGGTGCCAAGGAATATTCCATCAGCCAGAGAGCAGGGGATAGAGGTGAGCACTGAATGCCAGGGGAGAGGGGATCAGGTAAATAAGTGCTTTACTCCCGTCCCATAGGCATAAATGAGCACCTAACCCTTACAGTACAGGGGCAGCTTCACTGCAAGGGGAGTTTTTTGGTTTGCACGGAGACAGGCTTTAAAGTGGGCCTTTACTTATATCTTTTAAAATAACAAGCCTATACTAATATAGAGGGGTATAACCTACTCAGGAGGGACAGATGTGGGAGGATATGCATATAAGGGACGATATCACGTCAAACAGTGGAGAAGATGTGGAGACCTTATCGCTGGAGCTCTATATGGCGGACCCTAGCCGTAAACTTATTGTGGGTATATGCTATAAGCCTCCGAATATAGGGGAGGAGGGGGAAGCAAATCTACACTCCCAAATAGAAATAGCTGGGAGGGAGGGCAATGTAGTCGTGATGGGCGACTTCAATTACCCGGACATCAATTGGGCTAATGATACCTCAGGATCGACAAAGGCGGGCCGATTTCTGAGCTTGTTGCGAGACAATTTCTTGGAACAGATGGTGGAGGTTCCAAGTAGGAAAAATACCATCCTAGATTTAATAATTACTAATAATGGGGAATTAATCGAGGATATTGTAATTGGGGAGACACTGGGTAGTAGTGATCACAATGTGATTACTTTCAATATTAAATATAGGAAAGGAAAGAGGGTGGGACGGACAAGAACCCTTAATTTCAGAAGGGCAAACTTCGATAAGTTGCGCAAACTAGTGGGGGAAATAAAATGGGATAACTCATTTCACAACCTAAACTCAGACCAAATGTGGGACTGCTTCAGTTTGCCAAAGCAATCCCAGTGTGCATTGCTTTGGCAAACTGAAGTCATTTTGCCCTCTCAAAGCAGTAGGTGAATACTCTGCATTTTACACCTGACATGCCTATGTTATTATTAATCATCATACTGTACATAGAGGGATGTATTGGTAGAATTTGCTTTTTGAGCATAAAGGTCCACTTTAATTATCAATCAATCCAGGCTCTCTACTTATTTTGTTTTGCTACCAGTCAGATCACTTCTTAAATGCATAGAAAACTGATGTGGGCTAAATATGCTGACTGGAAATACATTATCTGGTTCAATGATTTCTGGTGCCAGACACAGGATATGATATAACACCTTTGGAATGAGCCTGCACGTGGCTTCAGTAGAAAGGAGCATTGAAAAGGACACAACATTGTCCACTGTGGTACTGAACCCAGGGGATTTACTTTTTTTTTTCCCACCGAGTATAAAAAAAGCCATGGTGTGTAGTATTTGTGTGATTCTGTTTTGTGCCAAATCTATTGATCAATTTACATAAAATATGAATTAATTTAAAAAATAAATTGCACAAAGGTATTCCATTATACTCAGATTATTGAGGGATATTTTGTGCTATTTATATTTTATGTGAATTCATAAGTTTTTAATTCCTTTCTTTGGTCCATTTTTCAGTTACATTTCCCTTTCTCTATTCCATTCACAGGCAGAATGCACTACATATATAAATCATTGCCACAGTGCAGTTTGCAAGCCAATGTGCTTCATGCATACACAATCTGCAGTCATACATACACAAACAAACCAGTAAACCTTTATTTTGTAGAAGTAACCTGGAGTAAGCACCAAGAGGAACCAGTGCAAGCACCAAAATGGTATAAAAACTCTGCCAGTAGTGGCCCTTTGGTTGGAAGAAAACACAAGACAGGAGAGCCGCATGGCTACAATGCTTTTTATGACCATGATTTGCCATCCACTTTAATTTGCTGTGAAACTACACACATATGTGCTAACCTCAAACCAACCTTTTACTCAGCTACCACTAAGACTTTTGCATTTTCCCCCCATCTCATTACAGGATGACATATGCACTCATGTATGGGTTAACTTATCAAATAAGCACAACCATGCTTCAACAAATAAATCATAGAATTCCTGTATATCAACACTCACTCAGCGATTACCCAAACACTATCATCTTCTAGCTGCATTAGGGGCACTTCACAGTGGCTGTTCTGTAACTGCTTGCAAAAGTCACCATTTAATCTTTGGGCAGTTAACTTGTTTTGCACACAAATATTGAGAGTTCCAGCTCATCTTGATGTGATACATGCCAAGAGAAGCGTGGTATTCAAGGAAACGCACAAGTAAAACATTTAAATACAACAATACATTGAGCACTTTCAAATGTGACCATATACAAATTAGGTATTTTATTCTTTCAGCCTGAGTATATTATCTGTATCTTTATTGAAAGAAATGTAATATGGACCCACAATATATCTCATGTAAGTTTAACATCATTTTATTTTGCTAATAAGTACTTTATATTTATATTAACATAATTTTGTTTTGATATATTTTTACAGGAATTGAATGATCTTGCTGCCAAAAACCCAAGTGTTGTGGTGATTAAACTGGGTAAGGTTTCCAGCTACAAACTGATGTAAATTAAATAAAACTTCACTACACTGTAATCTTTAGCTAATTACCTTAGCAGCTAGGTCAAGCCAAGAGCATGTTTTTAGTTCGGTTAGAGGCATATATATGCATTCAAAATGGTTTTCTAAACAGATATATATGCAAAGGTATATCTCTAAGATGCTTTTATCTGCAGTTGGTTTAGCTGCATTTAGAAAAAAAAGTCAGGTGCGTCCAGGAATTGATTTGAACTTCTAAATGCACCAAAACACAAGGAAAACCCACGTAAAGGCAAGATACATTTAATTTGCAGAAACCTCATTGGCTAGTCCTATTGACTGTTTCAATGGATAACGGACAGATGCATGTAAACGCATATGTGTGTGTAAACGTGCATAAAAGTGCAGAAACACGTGTAAATGCACATAATTTTAAGTATCTAGAAGCAGAAACTAAGCATTTAGCCGGAGAGATTTTGTAGACAGATATCTGCATAAAAACACAAGTGGCAAGTGTGAATGAAGCCTAGTATTGGCTGTTTAGTAGATATAGAACTTTGGTTGTGCCTCTGCTGGCATTCATTGTGGTTAATTTTCTCTTGACAACTACAGTACAGGAAATATTGTACAATATAGAACTATTATCTGCTCTTTCCTTTTGGGTGGTCAATCAACAAGCCAGTTGTATTGGACCAATGTCAGCAACTGAATACAAAATAATGGCAAAATAAAATCTCTTAAGTTCTTAAATAAAAGCATTAATAATAATTTCTAACATAGGATCTAATCTCACTAATGTAGACCGCATCTGCTCAGGAGGAAGGACGTTTAGGGTAACTAAAGAACTAAGTAACTCTCCACAAGATTCAAAATAGATTGAAGTATACTCTCGTAGATTAAAACCTACTCTTGTAGGTTGCATAAACCACTAAAACTCCTTGAATAATTTCATGTCAGGTACAACAGTATGCATGACATAATTGTGTTTCTTTGGGTTCATAATAGGAATGCAACGATACCGTTTTTTCGGTATGTAGTACCAGTACCAATATTTCTATTTCGGTACTTGCCAAAATCTAGTACCGGTACTTCCGATAGCATGGAGCCGGCTTCCCGGGCAATCAGGAAGCCAGGCATCGTATCATTACCCGCCGCCGGGCTTCTTGATTGCCCAGGAAGAGATGGCTTCCCAGCCAATCAGCATCAAGCTTGCTGTTTGGACGGAAAGCTGGCTCCATCATGAAGCGGGGCCGCGAGTCATTACCCATGGCCCGGCTTCCTGATTGGCCGGGAAGCTGGCTCCATGTTCCCTTGCGGCATTGCCGGTCAGAGGAAATCTCCCTCTGACCACAAGTTTCGGTATCGGGATAAGTATCGGAGCATTTGGGCGAGTACTAGTATCGGTGCATCCCTAGTTCATAAAAAGATGGAGTTGACAGTTGCCTTACTGACAAGGGGTTAAAGTAATTTGGCTATTTGTTGCACCTTGCAGTGCTGTTCTACTGAGGCCAGGTTCACATCTTGGCGATCTGTGACCGCACGGCAATCGTGCACGAAATCGCACAGATGGCCTCGCGGTCACGGAGTCGCACACCACCGCTGATCGCGCTGGTGGTGTCATTATTTCTAATGGCACTCCAGTTGAGCCAGGCAAGTCACACAGTTTCCCAATTCCTCCTGTGCGATCACACATGGTTGCGGTTGAAAAAACATGTACCTTTTTTCAGCGATTGCATCAATAGGGCTGCACGGAAACCACTGTGTGCAACCGCACACGATCGCGCAGTTCTGCGCCAGCCCTGCACCAGCCCTCATAGTATGATTGTTATGGAAAAAAATAATTCACTTTAAGTTGCTTACAATTGAGGCTCATTTCATATTGTATTTCATAGAGATATACTTTGCTATTTGGAATGTTTGCACTGTGTATAAATTGTGGACTCTGGAACTTTATTTTTTTTCTTGGTAGAGGCTACAAAATCCAAAAGCATCCAAGAGGCCAAAAATGAAGTGGAAAAACATCTAAATGGAGCTGGACTCAATGTACTGATTAATAATGCTGGTATTATGCATACTAGCACACTGGAATCTGCAGATTCAGATGACTTTTTGAATATTTACAACACAAATGTGGTGGGACCATTACTCATAACAAAGGTAAAAATAAATGTATCTAATACATATACATAATAAAGTGTAAATCTAGATAGGTAACAATTCCCTCCTTAAAATGTGAATACACTGCTCTCTCTTCTGTTCATTAAAGGACATATACATATGTTATAGAGCCACACGCAGGAGTAGGGCACAAGGTGCAAACACAAAAAAACTGCAAAGAGGCGGCCAGGGCCGGATTTCCCACAATGCCAACCAAGGCCCGGTCTCAGGGCAGCAGAGAGTAGAGGGGCAGCAGGGGTGTGGAATTCCTATCTCCTGATGCCCGGGACATGCAGTTCCCAGGCGTCCAGCGGATAGTTGTTTTCTACATTTAGCCCTGCTTTGGGCAAGCAGAGCTAAATGTACAGCGGGGAAGCCTCCGCTTGTTTTCTACAAGTTATCTCGTCAATATTGATGAGATCACTTATATGCAGCCTGCAGGGCTGCCATCCCGCGTGGTGGAGGGGTTTGGCGGGTAGGTGGGCGCATTGAGGAACCTGGGCTTGGGGCAGCAGAGAGAGTAAATCTGGCCCTGGAGGCGGCCCCTGCTGATTGCAAAGCCACTATTCTATAGCGAGTACAAAAATACTATTTTCTCTTCTCTGTATTGAAACACACAGTGAAGATATGTAGACCTTGAGCACTGGGACGTCACAAAGCAGTGTCCATAGATGTAGAACAACTGGTCTAAAAAATGTCTTCAAGAAAAACATGTAAAAAAAATTCCAGCACAGATGTTTAGGTTCTAACATCTTGATGTTAGGCAAAAAACTGAGGCTATGTTGGCAGACAGGGGGTTGCCCACCAGCAGGGGTCACCACTAGGGAGTTGTGTTTGTGCTAGGCATCCTCCTACTCCTACAGGTGGCACTGTAACCCAGTGGTCAAGAGTTACAGATCATCGCTGGGTCCTTCAATTATTCCAGAGAAAATAATTTTATGGTTTGTACCATTGTAAATATCCTATTATTACCAAAGCAGCGACCAGATCTTCAAATGTTCAGAGAAGTCAATGAATGCCACTTGCATAACTAAGACTGGAACCATTATATAATGCTGACCTTTGTACATTGTCTATTCTCCTGTCTCCTTCAGTTTCAGCAAAATGAAGGAACAATTACATGCTTGTGTCCTGCAGTCATTAACTGTATGGTGACTGTAGTTAGATAACAATACTTATTAAAAAGTCTGGTGTAATTCTAAAATAACGTATGGAGCTAAAATGCTTTCCAGTACTTGACACTGTCACAAAATATGTGTGCATACTTCCACTACTTCATCATTCTAAGAGGAGGCACAATTCATGGTAAAAGCTGCTATTTTATTATGTGATTTATTTTCTGTGTCACACATGTGTTAACTCAATTACAAAGACTAGAGGCCACCACCTAAAGTTGGTTGAGAAAAAATTCCAGCACAATGGGCGAAGAGGGTTCTTTACAGTAAGAGCGGTTAAGGTCTGGAACTCACTGCCATCGGCAGTGATTTCAGGCAAGAGTGTAGATTTGTTCAAGAAACGTTTGGACAATTTCTTGAGGGACCGTAATATCCAGGGATACCAGTATCCCTAAGAAAGAGATGATGCGTGGATCTATATGGGTTGGACTTGATGGACGTATGTCTTTATTCAACCCCAAATACTATGTAACTATGTAACATATTCAACTATGAAGCAAAAAAGGAAACAATAACGAAAATGTGGGCATATTTATATTGCAGCTACAAAGCAAATAAACTCCAGTCCATTTTTTATGATAGAGTAGGGGAAAATTAACACTTCAGGCTTTTTATTACTGTCTTATTATTGTCTGGAGATTTTCCCACATTTCCTGCCCCTTTGATGCCCACTGTTAGAGTATAAGTAGCAATACTAATAATGTTTATAGGGTATTATTCATATAGGGATTATGTATGAATGTGAAGAACATAAGTGCTGATGGATTTTCTATATATTCATTTGTTCAGTTTGGGAATATACGCAAGCAGGCTAAAGTCCATGGTTTTAGTTGTCTGGAAAGAAGTAATCCTAGAAGTTATTTGCTGCATATGTTATTCATCATGATGGTAGAGATGGCTAGAACCTCCCACATTCCTAATTACTGAGAAAGACTGTGAGGGAGTTATATCTCTTTACTGTAATATTTCTTGATTAGGGTATTCATATAAGAAAGAACATTGAATTATGTATAAATATTGATATTGGCACATGGAATAATGTGGTGTGGAGTAGAAAACATACAGCATGGTATATGAAATGAGGCATTGAGTTATAGGGAATGTACAGCACGGCGCACAGGATGAGGAGGTAGTAATAGAGAATGCATAGCATGGTATACAGAATGAAGCGGTGGGAATAGGGAACATACAGTAGGGGACAAAATAGATTGTTGCAGAATAGGGAACATATAGCATGGCATACAGAATAAGAGTAAGTGGAATAGGGAATATACAGCATGGTATACAGTGGCTGTGGAAATTCCAGACCCACGTGGCCACCAGAACAGGATGTGTATCTTTCCCACAGAGATGCAGACATTAGAAAAAGCCCCACAGTGGTTGTAATTCTTATCTACACTCTCTAAAACTAGAAGGAAAATGTTTGAGCTGAGTAGAACTTCAGAGCAAACCAAGTCCATTCCTGTATTGAGTTCACAGTCTGTCCAGAATCCAGATAGCACCGGTATACAAATATTAAGTGGATTTTCTTTTTTTGATCAAATTTTTTCAGTCGTTTTTTAATATAGTTTCACTTTAAAACTAGGAATGTCCCGATACCACTTTTTCAAGACCAATTACAAGTATTTCCCCTCATGTACTTGCCGATACCAATTACCGATACTTTTTCTTGAAGGGACAGGTGACATTTTAAAATGTCACCTGTCACCGCTCCATGCCCCCCGCTCTGTCAACGCTCCACGCTCCCTGCTCTGTCAGCGCTCCACTTGTGAAAGTACTTGTGAAAATGCCATGTATCGATACCGATGCTAGTATCGATATCGGGACATCCCTATTTTAAACTTTTATTGTTAGCCTATATGTATCCTGAAGCATACAATCACAAAATGTGGTAATATTTAACACAAATGTTACCAATCTAGGTTTACAAATAGAGTAAACCTACATGTACCTCAATGACAAGCAAGAAGTACATCTTTTGCATTATTTAATGGAATTGTTATAGATTAAAGGCAATCAATGATGGAATGATGGCTTTACTAGTGCAATACTAAGATGTGATGACACATCTCACATGTAGTATTATGTATGAGGTTTCTAAGGCAAACAATCATCTCTTTGCCAAAAATAGAACTAATGATCCTTGTGCGAGTCTTGCTTCAAAGTCATGTGAAAAGTCATGTACTGGAACTTATTTTACAGATAATACTGGAGTTTTGTAATCAGGTTATCCTTAATAAAAAACTAGTTTAGTTTACCTTAATTCTTGAAATGATATTTTCTTTTCTTTAAGAATTATGGACTAAGCAAAAGAAACATAATATTTAAGGCAAATATATGAATATGCATTTACAGTCCGCTTAATTTTCCACCTTTGAGTAACAGTGAACTACATAACGTGTCCATACACTGGACAAATGTTGACTGGTGTGTTGCTCTGTCGGCACCCCTGAATTCACAAAAAGTCATCCTTCAATCTACTTTTGTACTGTTCTTGGTTGGACAGTGACTGCAGTCAATCAGCTGCAGTCACTGTTTAGGTATTATGTGGTGTGCCACTGTCAGGCTGGGCACACACCTTACAACCATCGCAAGACTTTTGTCTTGCGATGGTTGTAAGGTACTTAAAAAAACGTACGATCTGCCTATCTTGCATAGGCAGATCGTACTTGCGATGATCGCAAGCAACGCCCGCCACGCCCCCTGAGGGGCGGGCTTCCGATGACCGCAATGCCGAACGGGCAGTGTGCGCTTGCACACACCGGCCCCTACAGCTGTTATCGTACGGACATGCCACAAACCCGCCGAACGTCGTACGATACTCGGCGGGTTTTCGAACATGTCCGTGAGTTCAAAGTCGTGCGACCTTACAGTAGTAGAGGTCGCACGGCTTCCACACACCTTACGATAATCGTACGATCGCGGGATTTCCCACGATTATCGTAAGGTGTGTGGGGACCTTCAGAATACAATAGCCTGGTGGTGGACTAACAGCATTTTATTTTTTGTTCAGCCCGTGGAGAAAAAACTATAAGTGTATGGTTAGCCTTACAGTAGAATTCCAGTAAAAGGTTTTTATAGTTTTTGCAGAAGGGTTTGAATACCAATCAGGTTTATAATGCTGTATGTTCTGCCATTGGCAATATTTCTGTTCACCACCTCTCTGGAACCTGCAACAGGAAGTTAAAGGAAATCTCCTTAAAGCAAGCAAAAAATTATAATTCTATTAGTTATACTTACAAAATGTACTAATACAAATCGACCTTGTCTTTTGAATCCAGACCTTTTTGCCATTGTTGAAAAAGGCAGCAGAAGAAAATCCAGGAAAGCCTCTTGGCTGTGACAAATGTGCTTTGATAAATGTTTCAACGCTGTTGGGATCTATTGAAAAAACTCCTGAAACATTTGTCCCATTTCAATTCCTCTCCTACCGCTGCAGCAAGGTATGTTCTCTTCTTTGATATTGAAGCAATACGGGAAGCTTCGAAAAACATTCATTTCAAACTGTTAGATTATATATTCATCCTAGAGCCATGTGTTTGAGGGGACACCTGTAGCGAGGAAGTATGTAGGCTGTCTTTGCTGAGTCTTCAGAAAATACTAGTTCCTTGGCTGTCATGCTGATCCGGTTGCTTCAGTTCAAGAGAGTGCTACGTACTCGTATACGAGAAGGTATGGTTGAGAGTTCAGTTCCAATTTTTATGATCAATTTATATTGGTCATAAGAATAAAAAGGCTAGCCAATGCATTTTGGGGGCTTATCTGATTCCCCTTTCATCAGGACTTGTGCAGATATGGCTTGGAAAACAGGGTGACTGGGTTAGAGCATGGAATAAGGGCCTGCTTTGGTTGTGTAGTAAAGCTCAGGCCACAACTGCAATTGCTTTTTGCAATGGATCTCGGCTGCGGATTTTTCAGAGTAGACACTATCAAAGGCTACAGAGGCTGATGCTCGTTAAGACTCAAGGAACAACTTGACAGTACAGAGAAGTTGCTCAGCAATTTTCAGAGTAACACATGCGTTTATAAAATTAAGAAATTGCCAAACTTGGCTCCAATAATGAAACCAGAAGAAGTTACTTCACTTCACTATAAGTAAATAACAGGAACAGTCTTAGGCAAGTCTATAATGCTATTAAGGAATCAATACTTGCGGTTCAGTAGTTCAATCTGAGGAAGCACGTATCTCAAAAGAAACACACATGTAGTCCTCCCAGATAGCCTTGCGGTGGGTGGCAAGGGTGTAGTAGCATTGCTATAACTATGGCAATGTGGGAGTTGATAAAGCACACTTGAGAGATGAGTTGCAATGCTGCATAGAAGGAAAGTTTAACAGTCCCACTAGGAGGAACAGGTAATGATGATTACTTAGCTGGTGTCATTGAATTTTGTGGCTTAAGCCGGTTAGGAGAGATGGGAGAGGAGGCTGAGGTCCGAGCCTGGAATGCTGGAGAGGTAAGTCTGTTACCTGTTGCCGTTCTAGCTGCTAGACCACCGACTAGAGCAGACCCTTAATCCATGCTTGATACTGCATTTTTGTTGTTGTTGCCCAAATCAGTATTTAGCAGCAGTCAGAGTTACTCATATGAGATTCATAATTGAAAGATCTCCAATATCCATAAACCATGCAGTTATTAGGATGTGTATGGGTGAAAACTCCGCAATCATGAGCACAAACAAGCATAGAAAGTACTTGTGTGCAGAGATGTTTTGTATGTTGGAGAATTTCTGCGACTGATTCAGGATTGTTCAAAGAAGAGTGTGAGACCATGTGAGCATCACTGTCACATGTTTAGAAAAAACAGGCTGATGATTATGGGTTTTCCTCCTATCACTTGCCATTGCTTATGACAGTTCCACTAGATATCCAGGCAATATAAAATTCAAAGGCTTAATATGTCTGTTATTAATATTATTCCTTATCTGCAGGCTGCTCTTAATATGCTAACTCGCTGTCAGTCAGTTGCATATCAGAAAGATGGGATACTCTGCACTGCTCTTCACCCTGGATGGGTTCAAACAGATCTTGGAGGACCTCATGTATGTACTCTTCAAATTTACACAGTAACCAGAAACCAACACATCTTTAATATGCAGAATTATTGTAATTGTCCAATCTAATTTTGAGAGAACCTATATTCATTCAATATAAAGTATGTTGTTGTCATACAGAACAGTTTGGGATTTGAATCGATAATGTGCTTGTACTTGTATATTAAGCAAATAATTAAAGAGTTCCCTATATATCGCATATGTCCTATATTTACAATATTTGGCACCATTTTAAAATATTTGTATTAGCAATATTTGCTGTGATATACAGAGCACACATTACCGTTCACATTATTCCCAGTCCCTTAAACAGGATATAGTCTATTATCCCAATGATATTCATACCAGTTATACCGAGGCCAGTTTGGTAAGGTTTCAGTAAACATACTACAGTTAACTCCAAATTATCTGGTACCCATGGGGGTTAATAGATGCTGGATAACTGTCATTTCTGGTTGCTTGAGAGTTACTATTAACTCTCAAGCAACAACCCCCCCACCCCTCCCCATTCATCTGCTGGCTAGATTCTGCTATTGGCTATTTAAAATTGCCACAGCCAATAGCAGGCTGGCTATTGCATACGCCCACTGCCGGCTGTTTACATTCACCTGCCAGGTGCAGAATCTAGCTGTCCATCACAGCAAGATGTAAACAGAGAATTTTGTTAGCAACTAAATAAATTTGCACATGTCTATCAAGCAACTGGCAAAAAGAATTGAGGACATATTATGTCCTTGATTTTTTTTTTCTGGTTGCTTGAATGCTGGATAATAGGGAGTTTACTGTAGTTTGCTACTATAGCCAACTAGAAAAATATTTAACAACACCAGCCAGTAAAATCAAGGAAGAGAAAATAAATGGAAATAGCTTCACCTTCACCACAGGTCAGGTGCAAGACTTTGCCCAATCGGGGCTCAGTACTCTGTAAGAGCCATGAATGGGCAAAGTCATCATGACTTTGCCCAATCATGGCTCATCTGTCAGATGACATGAAACTGTACACTGTTGGGCGGAGCTAGCTGTCACCGCTAGCTCCACCCAATTGTTTGTTTTCCAGGCATCTGTCCAAATGCTATTCTGCGGCGGGTGTTCGTTGCGAGCGGGCAGGGCGACGGGCGTCTTTTATTTAATTATAATTTCTATTTATTTTTTATTTCGTCGAGTCATCGTTGTTGTGGACAACGCTGGATGACGTGATTGACCCTGGATTACGTCAATGGGTCAATATTTTGATTTTTTTAACAATAAAGGACTTTTCAATGAAAGGATTTTTTCCAAGTCTGTTTTTTTTAATTGCAATTTTATTTAACCCTTTAGTGAATGGGTAGGAGTCAGTGGCGTAACTACCAGCATAGCAGCCTACGGTCGGGAGCAGAAGAGAGGCTCAGGGATCCTTAACTTCCATGCAGCCGCAAGTTAAAATCTGTGCAGAGTCGCACGGAACCTAAGGACACCTGCATTCCTCTCCTCTCCCCTGCCACAGTGTAGAGCGGGGGGGATCATCTCCTGCCTGTGTTCGGCTGGAGAAGAAGCAGCGGCGTCTGATCTCCACTGCTGGCTTGGACTGCCGACAGGTAAGCAAGGGGGAGGGGGGGTCAGCTGACAGGGACTGAAGTCTCTCAGTCTTGTCCTAATATCTACTGAGCTGCAAGAGCCATTAACACTGGTCGCGGCTCATTCATATGCTAATTGTGTGATTTGCATATTTAATGAGCCACAGTATTCATATGTAAATCCTGCCATGCCTCAGTAATGTGTAAATCACCCTTCCCAAGGGAACTGAATGAGGGGGGGAGTCAGGTGCTAGAGTTGTAGAGTAGAGAAAGAAGGGTTAGGGCTTGCTCACACCATATACAGTGCGTTCCAGTGCGGTTAGCTGCTGGAACGCACTGTATCGCCTAGTAAACTCTCCCGGGCGGGAAGGGGCGCGGTGGTGCATTGATGTCGATAACACCGCAGCCACGCCCCCTGCAAGTGCCCACATCATAACGCGTGGCAGATCAGTGCCTGTGTTGCGGTCCAGTGCGATCGGACAAAATGCTGCATGCACCAGAACATGCACCCTCCCACATTGCCCATCCACTCTGTGCACCCTCCCGCACTGCAACCCACTCTGTGCACCCACCCACACTGCAACCCCCTCTGTGCACCCACCCACACTGCCACCCACATCGCCCACCCACTTTGTGCATTCACCCACATTGCCCATCAATTCTGTGCACCCACACCTCCCATCCACACCACCCACCTACTCTGTGCACCCACCCACACCGCCACCCAATCTGCACACACACACTGCTCATACTGTGCACCATGTTGTAAACTCGCTTTTCCCAGCTTCACTGGTGTAACTGTTATTTTAAGTTATATTTACGCTGCCACACCAAATAAATTAGGGAAAGTGGGCTATATTGCACTGTATAATCCTTCTTTGGTGTGGAAAGTGGGGTTACAAATTATAAGCCCCAGTGTTATTTTAAGTTATAATTATAACCCCCCTTGTGTGATTGCAAATCCCATATTCCCAGGGACAGTGATCTATTGCAAATGGCATGTAATCGTATTATATAATAATGATAATATATGCTGTAGTTGCAGGTTGGGGTGGCCCTATACAAAATTTTGCTATGGGGCCCTGTGAT
Organism: Nanorana parkeri; assembly: GCF_000935625.1. Taxonomy (NCBI): domain Eukaryota; kingdom Metazoa; phylum Chordata; class Amphibia; order Anura; family Dicroglossidae; genus Nanorana; species Nanorana parkeri. The sequence continues at coordinate 108,560 of NW_017308349.1, read as the reverse complement.
TTCTAGTTACACCCCTGGTAGGGGTACAAGTAACCCTTACTCATACACACGGGGGGTGGCAGCATTTATTAAAGGGGTACCCTGAAGTGAATAAGCCCCCTGCCCGCACCTAGACAACCAATGCCCCAGGGCTTGTGGGGAAGAGACCCTTGTCCCCATCTCCCCATCCCAGTGCCGAGGGCATGTGGACTGGTATGGGAGGGAGGGGAGGCGCTCGCTCATCCCCCCCTCCCCCCTTTCCGGCCCTATGCTCGGATTAAGGTTCTGGTATGGAATTTTTAGGGGGGATCCCTCGTAATTTTTCACCACATTCCCAACCCAGGGAGTGGGGTTCCTCCATAAAATTCCTACCAGACCTTAAGAGCCTTGTATGACTTTAGGGGGAACCCCACACACATTTTTGTTTACATGGGGTCCTTCCTCAATAATTCTACCAGACCTTAACCTCCCTGGCGGTATTCCCGAGTGTAGCTTTTCCATACCATAAGCGGTAACCCCGAGCTACACTCGGGAAAGCCGCATAGCATTTACTTACCTTGTCCCTCGAGCCGCGCTGTGTTCTGCGGCCGATGCCGGCTTCCGTCTTCCAGGTTCCGTCGCTTGCGAGCGTACACGTCGCAGGGGGGCGGAACCGGCGGGATATTTTTTTTTAAAAACAGCAAAGACGAAAAAAATTCGAAAAAAATAGACCGAAAAAATTACATGAAAAAAATTTAAAATCATACCGCCAGGGAGGTTAAGGTCTGGAACCCAATGCTTTTTTTTTTTTTTTAATGTGGTCCCTCCTAACATTCCTACCAGTCATAAAGGGTCTGGTATTGTTTGAGAGGGGGAACTGCACTGAACTGCACGCATTAAAAAAAATTTATATATTTTTTTTTTCTTTAGAATTGTCAGTTTTGCTGCAGCAGGTTCTATACATCCTACAGATTTGCCACTTTGCAGGCAGGTTAAGGGGACCCCCCAGGCACGATATTTGAAGGAATTTTTCATTTTTAATTATTACCCTTTAAGTGATGTTAAAACCACTGCTTCTTTAAAAACGGTATTTTTGAAAAGTTTTTTTTCATTGATTGATGTCCCCCAGGGCATTACTCGGATCCCCATACACATTTTATGGCCAATAACTTGCATATAAGCCCTCTTAGTTCTACCCCCATAGACTTGCATTGAGTTCAAGTTCAAACTATTTGCATGCACTAAAGTTTGAATTCGAACCAAACTCGGACCGGTTCAGCTCATCACTACTGTATAGGTAGGTTCTCACTCATACTCTCATACTTATGGAAAATCGAAAGGAGATTGTACAGAGACTGTACATTAGAATACAAAATAATATACAAGGATAAAATATTGCTACTGAATATTACAGCAAATCACACTTTAAAATCATGCTAATTTATGTTTACATACTTTATTTTTTCAGGCCCCTCTCTCAGTTGATCAAAGTGTAAAAGGAATAATCAAGGTGTTGGACAATCTTTCAGAGAAACATTCTGGAATTCTTGTGGATTGGGAAGGAAATGTTATCCCCTGGTGAAAAAAACAAAGTTACTACACTGTTTCAGTTATGTCTGTACTGTATGTGATTACTGAAAAGATTACCTACAAGTGCTGTATGACCTTTTATATTTGTTTGCTCTTTTTATTATTGTTAAGTGACAGATGTTCTGTACTTTTTCATTAAAAAGGGAGAGGTCTGCATACAATAAACTAATACCCC
>NW_017308349.1:105297-106637 GCF_000935625.1 Nanorana parkeri | reverse complement strand
CGCCCCCCATGGGTTAAAGAATGCTGGATGTCAGTCAACCTGAATGAGGCTTGGCACTGGACTAAAGAGGAGGACATGTGTAACTGTGGGATACTACTTGGCACATTTTGTTTTAAATTTAATACAGGTAGTAAACTGACAATTTATGCAGCACTTTACATATTGTACATGCACTTCAGTTACTGCCCTCAAGGTGTTTACAGTCTAAGGTCTCTATCTCCCATGCATACACTCATATACCAGCATTGATTTTAGACAGGAGCCAATTAACTTACCAGCATGTCTTTGGAGTGTGGGAGGAAACCAGAGCAACCAGAGGAAACCCCATGGAAACTCCACAGTTTGTTTTAATAAATAATAAAGAGCCTGAAGTTACCAAGGCCTTTTTTGTGTTTTTTGCACACGTTATAATCCACATTTTAGGCCTGAAAATTACTTAAAACCCCAAAACATTATATACATGAAAGCAAAGACCCTGTAGAATAAAATGGTGGCAGCTTCTATGTCTCACGATACTAGAGCAACTCTTTATCAAACCAAAACATTTTGTAAAAAATGCACTTAACCAAAACACAATATAATACACATTTTTCATTTCAGTACAGCGCTGCATGACGGAATAAATGTCAGTTAAAGTACCGCAGCGCTGAATACTGAAAAATGGCCTGGATGGGAAGGGGGTTTAACACCGCGGATGTCAACTGGTTAAAATATAAAAGATGAGGTTACGATAAGTAAATAAATACCAACATGCCCATGATAACAATTGCGTGCGTCCGTGAAATGACAACAAAATACGGCACCCAAAATTGCCTATAGGCGAAGCTTTAAAAGCCCGTACAGGTCATAAGTTTAGATATATCTATGAATATTGGCCCTAGAATTTATTGCTCTCACTCTGGCACAGGTGCGGATACCTAACGTGTAGCATGATCATCATTTTCGTATGCAGGCGCAACCGACGTGTGTTTACGATAATACGCGCACGCATGCTGGAGCAGGGGACTTTAAATTTTCCTTATTATTACATTTATTTTAATCTAATTTTTTTAACTTTTTTTTTTTTAACTTAATTGCTATCACATAAGGAAGCTTACAAGCCCCCTACTGTATGTGATAGCATACTAGTGTTGACAGGTTCAATTTGAGGTGATATTAGGTCTCAATTAGACTCCTAATGTCACCTTTCCACTCTAAAAAGGCTAATGGAATGCAAAATTGCGCTCCAGTAGCTTATTGCCCAGCTTCTGCAGGCGAGCAATGACAGTTGAGGGACCGAAAGAGCTGGGCAGGGATTGTTGAAAGGATAGAGGGACAGCGGAGCCTGGAAACAAGGGGGG
>NW_017308349.1:66417-104481 GCF_000935625.1 Nanorana parkeri | reverse complement strand
GAGGGACAGGGGAGGCTGGAAACAAGGGGGGGGGGGGGGGTTGTATTACTGACATTCAGATATGTAATATTATCTTTTAAGTTGTAGATGGCAGTATAGTGCAATGTTAGTCTCTAGTGCTTACTTGTCTATCTGTTTTATCTGTTGTGTTTCCTGCTCGATGCTGTATACACACATGTAATGTCCTTATAAGCAAGTAAAACTTATTTCAGCATCCCTCAAGATCTCAGTGCTTCATCTAAACACATAACCAACAAGTTAAGAGCCCAGCCACTAAACAGAACACTGCAAGTCAACAAGAGTTGCACCCAAGCTACTGAAAGATGGCAAGTAGTTCAGATATGGAGTTTGAAACTCCATACAGACCCAGTAATGTATCCGCGGAGGAATGGGACAAGAAGAACAGGCAAGCAAAAGCAATTAAGTCCATTAGTGGAAGACGACCAGCTCATCCACATCAGCAAAGAAAATACAGCTAAAGGTATGTGGACTGGATTACAAAAGCTGCATGAGCGTTCAAACCTAAACAGAAAACTATATCTGCTATGTCAGTTATATAAGATGAGGCTAGAAAAGGGCCAGGAAATGTGTGCACATGTGAATGCCATGTTGGAAATTGTATAACGGCTACATGCAATAGGAAAGGTAATTAAAGATAAACACACAGTGGTATTACTGCTATGCAGTCTTCCAAAGTCATACTCTTATTAACGCTCTAAAAACCAGACCCGAGCAGGAACTCACAACATAATACGCCAAAGGAAAATTAATCGATGAATATGACAAAAGAAAAGTAAATACGCACAATGAAAAAAACAAGAACGCGCTTAAGGTGTATGAAAACGCAAAACAAAGAAAGCAGAGCGTGTTTTTGCTGTAAAAAGACTGGTCACCTGAAAAAGGACTGTTCAATCTGGAAAGCTGAGCAGTGAAAGCAAGAGCCACCCACAAGAAAAAGAGCTAAGGCAGCGACTCATATTCCACACAACAAATGTATCCGACTAGGGCACAGAAAAGCCATAAAGGATATTATTTAGAGAGGCTTATCAGAAGATATAACACTACTGTCCTGCCAAATGCTCATGGCATGCAAATGCTGTATTGGAAGCAAAGGCCACACGTATCCCACTTCCACAGGCCACCCAAAGAAAGACCACCCAACCCATGGAGCTCATACACAGATATTTGTGCGGACCAATGAAAACTCACACATCAGGCAGGAACAGATATATACTGACTTTATACTGACTTTCATTGTTGAGATATTGTTGAGATATTCCAGGTACACAACAACTTATATGATAAAGTACAAGGAAGAAACATCAGAAAACCTTTGAGTTTGTCGCCATGTCCACCAAAAAATTCCAACGAAACCAGGAATTATATGCACTGACAATGGAGGGGAATACAACAGTAAGGAAGTGGAATCATATCTGAAGAAACAAGGTATAGTACACCAGACAACCACACCATATGCTCCTGAACAAAATGGTGTAGCAGAACGGAAAAGTTGCACTCTTCTAGAAATGGCTAGATGCATGCTGTCAGACGCCAACCTACCTAAGAAATACTGGGGAGAAGCAATCATGACTGCAATATACCTACAGAACAGACTACCATCAAAAGCTGTTGAAAGCACCCCATTTAAAATGTGGCATGGATCGAAGCCTAGCCTAAGGCACATTAGAGTGTTTGAATGTAAAGCCTATGCATATATCCCCAAAGAGAAGCTATCCAAGTTGGAGAACACAGCCATTGAGTTATTTTGGCGGGCTATAGTGATCAAAGTAAGGGATATAGAATCCTCAACCCAAAGACTGACAAAGTGGCAATAAGCCACATCGTTTATTTATTATCCCGGTAACCGCTAATGTCACTTCCTCCTGTCCTGGGCCCTACATGCTTCACGCTGCTCCCCTCACCTTGTTCCGGGCGCAGCGTGAAGCCTCATCCAGGCGGGCAGCAGCCAATGAGTGGGAGCGGTGTAATCCCCACCCCCTCATCACACAGAACTGCTGCCCAGTGCCGAATAGAGCTGCTGCGGACACGAAGGGGGAGACAGGGAGCTGGAAGCATGAAGGAAGGTGACATGGGGTCCGGGAGCGGAAAGCTGGAGACATGAAGGGGGAGATAATGGGGAGCTGGGGACATGAAAGAGGAGAGTGTTTTTTTTTCCTTGTCTAAATTTTGTTTAAAAATAAATAAATATATAATTTGTTTCTTCTTGGGGGGGGGCCTTCATGGATTCTTGCATCGGGGCCCTGAGGTCACTAGTTACGCCACTGCACAGACAGATACACAGAGGGAGCATGGAGCTGGCTTCCTTTCCAATCAGGGCAGCTTCCTGTTAGGTCAGGAAGCCAGGCTGTCTATGAACAAGTGAAGCCGGCTTCCTAGCCAATCAGGAAGCCGGGGACGGGTCATGAAATGCCGACAGGCTTCCTAATTGGCTAGGAAGCAGGTTCCACTTGTTACTTGTTAGTCAGGTTGAAAAGAGACACAAGTCAATCGAGTTTAACCTATAGAGTTATAAGAGAACAGGAAAAGGCGTAGAGACGCCCAATCGCTTGTAATGTGCATGCGGGTGTGCGCCCGCTCCCTCCCTCCGCTGCAGCCGCTGCTGGTGATCCCGAGCTTCTCTGTGCCCGGTGCGAGCCGGGGACCAGCACAGCAGCTCTGCAGCCGGAGATCAAACAGAGCTCAGTACACGAGCTCCGTTTGATCTCCTCCTCCTCTTCGGAATGTAGGAAGTGATGTGTATTACATGACTTCCGCATTCCTTTGTCACTCTCCGATACAGAAACCGGAGAGAAGCTGGTGAAGCAGGTGTTTGCTTCATCAGCTTCTCTGTGGCTCCCTAGGTGACATTAGGGGTCTTAAGGACCCCTGATGTCTCGATAAAGAGGACCTGACACTGAAAATTGGCTATCACAAAGGGGGCTTGTTAGTCCCCTATGTGATAGCAATAAATCTAAGTGAAAAAAAAAAGGTTTAAAAGAATTACTTTAAAAAAAAATATGAAAAAAATTTAAAGTCACATGTAAAGGTAATAAAAAAAAGAAAAACATTCTTTTAATCAAGTTACATATCGCCGTCGGAATGAGAGCAATAATTGTAGGGCTATCAATCACTGATAACACTAAACTGATGAGCGGTAAAAGCTTTTAAAGCCTCACCTATGGTCAATTTTGGGCATGGTAGTTTTTTTCGATTTCGCAGGTGCGTGCAATTTTAAAGCATTACATGTTTGGTGTCTATTTACCCGACGTGACCCTGCTTTTTATATTTTACCAAAAATATGGGTGATAAATGGGTGTGGTTACTGGGGGTGTGGTCACTAAAGGGTGTGGCCACTGAGGGGTGTGGTCACTGAGGGGCGCTGTAAAGCTTTCTCGCACAGGGCGCCTAAAGACCTAAGGCCGGCCCTGGTCCCCCACATACACATGCAAACATGCGTCGAGTGCGCCTACGTGCGGAAACGACAATTGCATCCATTACGCCGCACATGTTACATATCGCCGCGAACGTCGCAGTGAGAGCAATAATTTTAGGGCCATCAATCACTGATAACACTAAACTGATGAGCGGTAAAAGCTTTTAAAGCATCGCCTATGGCCAATATGGGTATGGTAGTTTTTGCGAGTTCGTGGGCGTACGCAATTTTAAAGCTTGGTGTCTATTTACCCGATGTGACCCCCATCTTTTATATTTTGCCAAAATGTGGAATAATAAAAATGTAAAAAAAAATGGTATAAAATTCATTTCAGTACAGCGTTGCATGACAGAATAAATGTCAGGGAGGGGGTATAAACACCCCGGTCAGCAAGTGATTAAAGGACATTTCCACCTTTGTAAGTGATTTTGAGTTTTTGGTGGTAATGCGGAGGAGCAGGGGGGATGTACATGTGTGTGCATTCTCAGGAGTCACAGGGCTGTTTTTCATACTTTATTTTATAGATTCTTTTGCAGGCCAGAGACCTAGAAATTCAAAATTCACTCCACAATATCTTCAATCCGTCTCTCAGATGGTCCGGTTGTTATCTCTAAACTGCAATCAGCTGTTCCCCCCCTCTGAGAGAGCAGAGATGAGTCATAGCTGCGCTCTGTGTGAGGAGATCTCCTGTCATTGTGCTCTGTGTCTGTGTTAGAATCTCCTGCACTTGTCCAGTTCTGTAGACTTCTCTGTGTGTTTCTATAGTTGTCTATGTTATTTATAAAAAGATTAAACAGTAAGGGGCCCAACGCTGAACAACCTCAGAAAATTCAGAATATGAATCATTGATCACCACTCTCTGAATATGATCTTTAAAGGAGAACTATGAGGTGAGTGCTTTCCACTCACCTCATAGTTCTAGCCGACCTGTGACAATGAGACTGTCACAGGTCGGCTCAGTAGATCGGGAGGTGAGCGAACACATACCGGCGTTCGCTCACTTCTCGATCCTGTCACAGCTCTCTGCCGTGACAGGGGAGGGGCTTCATTCCCCCCCCTCTGATCCTCCAGCGCTGACTGGCGGAACGGACGGTGGAGGGGGCGGGTACAGCTGGCTCTGCCTCTAGACATAATCGTAGCTCGCGGTATACTGTGGCGTCTCAGTATACTGCGAGCTGTAGCTCGCAGTATACTGAGCTTAGGGTGACGGGAGGATGCTAGTTTGTGTCCTCCCGTTACCCTAAGGAGAACTATGGGGAAAAGCCTTAACCCCATAGTTCTCCTTTAAGACAGTTTTCTATCCAATTACAGAGTGAATACTCTATACCTATAGACATGGCCGGATTAACATAGGGGCGGGTGGAGCTCCCGCTCCAGGCCCACCCCTGCAAATAGGCCCAGCCGAACCGACACAGAGTCCCGATTGGGCCAAGCTGACCCCATTGTGGCCAAGCTGACCTGCATCCCGATAGTGATCCAGGCCAGCCGCGGCCATGCAGCTGCGGCCCTCTACTCAGGCATATCAGAGGGCCCTTCTGCTGTGACTGCAGTCGCCAGTCTCCCTGACCCCCCTGGAGCCCCCACTGAACCCCCTGGAGCCCGCGCTGACCGCCTGGAGCCCGCACTGACCGCCTGGAGCCCATACTGACCACCTGGATCCCTCACTGACCTCCTGGAGCCAGCAGTGACCGCCTGAGAGCCCGCACTGGCCCTCATAGAGCCACAGTGGCCACCTAAGAACCTGCACAGCCCCCCCTAAACCCTGTACAGCTCTCCTGAGACACTGGAGATATCAGGCCGCAAACCCAGAGCAACACAGAGTATGTATCTCATATTATTCTGCATTGCTATATAAAGTATTGCTGGGATTTGATGTCCTCTATAGCTAATTGTATTATTCTGCAGTGCTTTACAAAAGACATGTGCACCGGAAAAAATAGTTTAGTTTTGATTCAGATTTTGCGTTATTTCGTTTTTCGGGATTTGGGTCCGAAAGTCAAGTTTGAGATTCGGATGAAATTCGTTAGCGGTAGTCTGTAAGTATGTTTGTTTCGTTCGTTGCATATGAAAAGTATGACACCTCGGCTCACTGACCCAAATGGCATTCGGCAGCTCCCGAATGCTATGTTGTATTTGACAGCTGAGAATGTCAAATGGGCGGAGCGAGCCGTGACATCATGGCTCGCTCTGCCCATCTGTTTACTTTCGGACTGAATGTCATTTTGCGGCGAGTTTTAGTCGGATTCGGACGGTCGTCATGCAGCTGCACTTTTTTTTATTTCGGCGGGAGTCGGATTACATCGATGGAGCCATTTTTTTATTTTTAATTAAAGGATTTTTTCTATAAGTGTGCTTTGTTTATTTACTTTGAATTTGAACCCTTTAGTGAATGAGTAGGGGTACCCCTTACTCATTCACAAGGGGGGGGGGGGAGAGACGGCATATGGGTGCACCCTTATAGGGTACCCTGATGCAAATAAGCCGCCTTGCTCGCAGACCGGGTCAGGGTTGTGGGGAAGAGGCCCTTGTCCCCATCTGCATGGGGACATCTGGTAGGAATGTTAGGGGGGGACCCCCACGTTTCAAATAAATTTTTGGGGCTGGGGTTCCCCCTTAAAATTCCTACCAGACCTAAAGGGCCTGGTATTGTTTTGTTTTAAGTGGGGGTGGTCCCTACTAACATTCCTACCAGACCTAAAGGGTCTGGTATCAATTGGGGGGGGGAACCTCACATGCTTTCTTTTTCCTCTTCTAGAGACTAAAAAAAATGTCACTTTGGTGCAACGAACTAACGAAATGAAAACGAAACGACAATTCGTACAGACTACCGCTAACGAATTTCGGAATTGGAAATTCGGATTCGTTTTAGCTGTAATTCGGATACATCCGAATCTCCAAATTTCGATTCAGAACGAAACGAATCGCACATGTCTACTTTACAATGTATTGCTGGGATTTGTAGCCCTCTATAGCTGATGGTATAATTCTGTGGTGCTTTACAATGTATTGCTGGGATGTGTAGCCCTTTATAGCTGGTGATATTCTGCATTGCTCTGTAATGCATTACTGGGATTTGTAGTCCTTTATAGTTAGTGGTAATATTCTGCATTGCGGTATAATTTTTTGCTGGGAATTGTAGTCCTCTATAGCTGGTGGTATTCTGAATTTCTATGTAATGTATTACTGGGATTTGTAGTCCTCTATCGTTGGCAGTATTCTGCATTGCTGTATAATGTATTTGCTAAGATTTCTAGTCTCTCTACTGCTTGGAGTTAGTGGCAGATCTACCAGGGTCGCAGCTGCAACCAGGCCCTGGCACTCCACCACTGACTCCAAGCTGTAGAGAGACTTCGAATCACAGCCCGGACAGGAGGAAGAGGGCCGCGGTGACCCTTGCCATTTCCATATAAAGGCAAATCAAAATCCTCAGCACCAGGCCCGTGATGCTCTTAATCCGGCCCTGCCTAGAGACCTTAATTTATACATTAGCCGCATTTGAGGAACTGTATCAAACGGTTTTGCAAAGTCCAAATATACTATATCCACAACCATTCCTCTGTCCAATTTGTTTGTTACGTCCTCATAAAAAGAAAATATTTAGTTTGACAATTTCAGTTTTTTTGTGAATCCATGCTATCGCTTATATTATTTTCAAGCAAAAACAAGTGCATGTGATCCTCCCAACTATTCAAGTTAAGCTTACAGGTCTGTAGTTACTTGGTAAAGACTTTGATCCCCTTTTAAATATAGACAGCCTTGTTGCTAGGCAGCCATGCTTCCTGACCAATCAGGAAGTCAGATGGCACCTCACCCGCCGCCCAGCTTTTTGATTGGTCAGGAAGCCAGGCATCCTCAGCAAGTGAAGCTGGTGTTCTTTCGATAGAATACCGGCTTCCCGGGCAATCAGGAAGCCGGGCAACAGGTCATGATCCTCCACCCGACTTCCTGATAATCGGGGCACCTGGCACTGGTATCAGCGAGTACAGAAAAATAAAATAAAATAGAGAGGGAAGAAGATGGAAGTTTCTCAACCAATGAATGAAACAACTTAACATTATGGGCCTGATTTACTAAAGTGTGTAGAGAACTGGGACTTTAAATATCTGATCATTTAAAAGACAAAGCTAAATTCTTTTCAAACTGTTTTGCACATGATGGGATGTGTGAAGGGTTCTTCACTCCAATTTATGCTCTGGTATGTCAACCCCTCATTTATGGTTTAACATATATCAGTCTTGATGCCTTTATTTACAACACTGTGTGTTTTGTGTTTTCTTACCATTCAGTATTTATTTTAACAAACACACGCACACACAAGACTGATGTACAAAAATGAGAAAATATATTTTTAATTAATTGTCACAGCTAACCAAAAATAGCATTTCAAACAATAACATTTACAAACATTTTAAAAATGTTAATAACCCACACAGGGTTACAATTCAAAATCTTTTTCTGCAGCTGTAAGATTTAAAATTGGTTTAAAGTCTAGTTACAGAACTTTAGGTATAAAACCAAATTATAATATCAGTTTAGATTTTTCTTTTTCTGGATACAAAAGATAACGAGCATTTATTTGGCAGCACTTGAATATATCAATTTTATAACCGTCTATAAAACACTGCTTTTCTTCCACAACTATTCTTTGTGTACACATATTTACTTACTAAAAGTAGAAAAACAATACCAGACAACCTCCTGTCCATAGCTATGAGGCTAGAAATATGGAGAGCAGTGTGGACACTAAACATTGTGCTAGAATGATGCAACCATTTTAGCAAGTAGACAAATTGTTTCAATTAAAATTTCCCAAAAAAAATTAATATTTTATTTCAGGGAGGGGTGTAATTTTAGAACGGTTTTAAAATATTGTATCTTTATGACAGGGCTTCAGAGGGAATTATTGTTTTAGGCAAAGAAGTTTCTAAAAACCATGTACTAAAAAAAATTATTTAGGTGATGTCTCTGGGAACTCCCTGTTTTAGTACATTGCTAATAAGAATAAAGATCAATGGGATTTCCGTTAATATGCTGGCCAGCCAAAGTCTTGTGGGTGAAAAAAGCGCCACCGTTGAACAAGGAGGTAGCAATGTAGCCCGATTCTGCATTGGACAGTTAAGTCATGATCCAATGAATGATGGGATGAATGATCAGTCACCAATACACCAGTAATAATACCTCCGATCATGTTGATTGTAAAGTACAAACCAAAAACAGCTCAGTCGCTGTGAATACAATTGTACAGCTGTGGATAAAAGAAGGGTTTTGTGACCCATGCCTTGAAAACCTTCAGGATGGGAATTATTTCAACTGTTGAAGCTCCAAGCCTCAACTTTCTCCTTCAAGTTGCCTTCTCTGGTGTCCAGTTAATGTAATATTGCTTACTTTTGTGAATTGGAATGAAACATCAACTACAGTAACTACCCATTTATAAAACTAGAAAAAAAAAAGAAAAGCTTACCACGAAAAGGAGAAAAACTTGCACGGGGACCATCAGATCAAATTTTTTGTTTAATTTTCCCAGAGAACAACAAATGAAACCTGATAGTAAGCGAGCTCTCCTTTTGTGTACTCCCATAAAACTACCACACAAACTATAAATTAATCAAGACAACAATTTATACTTTCATAAAAGCTGATCCTTCCAGCATAAGAGGTTTGCGTTCTATAATAGTTACATTTCAGCATAAATACATTGAAAATATGCGATTTAACAAAGAAAATGTCTGTTTTCTGAGATTATATGGGCAGAAATGACTATCCAGAACTGAAATGTAATTCCTACCCGTGGAATATGTGTTAAGCAATGCAGAAAGTCTGCTCATTTTTGACATTTAAGTTCTTTAGAATATATCATCAGTTATAGAGTGAAGTACCCTCATTTATTTTTATAAGAATAAGTCTATAAAATATTCATCATTAAATTATTTTCCATCAGAACATTTTATAAAGAGCTTGAATCAGTAGTAATGGTTTAACCAACAGAATTGGAGACCATCAAGTAGCACCTGTCAATTGTGCTTTAAAAGTCATAATACAGCATTTTCCAAACCAGATCTCAGGGACCAATAGCAGGTCTAGCTTTCCAGATCCCTTAAGAGAATCACAGGTAAAATGATTAGTGTGCTTCACTTAGCTGTGTCAATGGATCATAGCTGTGCGGTTGCCTTTCTATCTGGAAAACATTTTAGTGGTCCTTGAGGACTGAATGAGGAAAACAATGCTAAAATAGATTAGACAAAAAATAGATTAATACTGAAGATTAACACTAAAGCTTAGCATTTAGGCAAGCAAATTTTTCATGGAGAATTACAGGTAAGGAGATACTTGGCTGTCCTTCTACCAGTTACTCAAAGTATAGGCATATAAATGGGCACCAAGCTGCAACATGAGAATCCAAAGTACCTTTAATTGTTCATAATACTGATACATAAAAACATCAGTGCATTTTGGGCTACCTCGAGTCCATTAAAGTCCTTTTTTCATTCTTCTAAACCCTGATGAAAGAGGAGTCTTGTTACCCCCGAAAAACATTAGCTGTTTTTATGTGTGACAGTATTAAGAACAATTAAAGGCACTTTAAACTCTTTCATGTTGTGGTTTGGCACCCATTTGTATGCATATACTTTGAGTTGCTTTGATACTTTGATATTCACTGACAGCCTCACTCCTTTTTCTCCGCAAAAATACAAAAGGCCGGCACCTGCTGGCACAGTGCTTGCTCTGTTGATAAATCTCTTGGTGCAACATGCACTTTAAAAACTCATAAAATCTCATTATCACCCTCTAGGGAAGCCCTATCCTGCCCCAGCCTGATCTGAGCAACACAACAAATGCCTGATTCCAACTCATCACTTTCAAAGAGTTCACATTATGCAGTCAACTTAAGCTTCAGCTTGCCTGTACTGCATGGAAATTACTAAGAATTGGCAAGTTACTAATTTAACCTAATACATATATATATATATATATATATATATATATTGATGACCAAAGGGGTAGCAAAACTTTACAAAGTAAACTTGTGAACACAATTTTTTCTAACTACATTTTTGGTAATAGTCAAGTCAAACAAAAACATATATGGCAGTTTTTTTTAAGGATTACCACTTGGTTCAAAATACCCTTTGGCCTCTGAAATCACCTGTGCAGCCGGGAAAAGGATCTCCACCTTTAACTCATGGATTGGGTATAACTTGCCATCCTTGGCTGCATGCTGAGAAATGTGTAGACCAAAGCCAGGATAATTCCCATTTGGTCTCACTGACAAGTTGGTGAGTAACTGCACCTGATGCTATCCAACCAATAGGTAAACTTCAATTTTGGGTGAATTTACCATAGAATAGGATTATTAAAGCACCTGCACAATAAATCACTGTGATGTTCACAATAAAGTTTATAATAGTGGTCATATCCCTTTCAAAATATTAGGGGAAAAAACTGGAGATAATGCTTATGCAATAAGTTAAAATTCTGTATGCAAATGTTAATTAGCTGCCATAGCAAAAAGTATAAAAAACATACAGAAACAAAAGCATAAACTGAGCAGTTTAAGTGAAGTGGATTAAAAACCGCAAGTACTAAAACATATATAGGACAAGATTTGCTTGCAAGTTACATCAGAATTTCTCATCTGTATACTTGTTCCAGGTCTGTGACTTAAAAGAGCAAGAAAGACAGTTAACTAGCATTTTCAGGAGGCAGCCTGCAATTGCAATCCACATACACCTTTGAGCTCGCCGGCAGCCCCGATGGCAGCAAAAAAAACAAACAGTACCTTTCCAGGAGAAAATGTTTCTCTCCCGGGTGGCCGGGAGCCCATATCCAATAGCGGGAGACTCCCAGAAAGTTGGAATGTCTGCATTAATAATGGAGATTCTGAAATTAGCCTATCTGCTTCCTCCAGGGTAGAGGTCCTAGAGTACCTGAAATGCTTCTTAAGCAGTAGCAAAGACTAACATAATCCAAACATTTAGCAGCGGTCTTGAATAACACAAGATAAAGCAAGCATCACTTCATGGTTCTCTGGCATCTTTGATGACAGATTTCTGAATACATTAAGTAGCAATTGCAGTAAAGGCAAGGGCAGGTGGATGATTTTGTGCCTCTATAAAATCACAGTGTAAGACAAAACATACCTGTGCTTACCTTCAGCACAAAATTACTCACACTCTGCTACATCAGGAGTTGTAGCAATCACAGCCCTACTAATGTGAGACAACCACAATATGCACTGTAAATGTCTGCCACCTATTGAAACAAACACTTAAAGGTTAATAGATCTATAAGCTATACTTCAATTACAGGTGGACTCTGGTGTTTACTTACTGGTCTCTTATAATATTTGGGGGATTGCAGCCTTCATTTCAGGGAGAACGGGGCACCCATGTACACTTTACTACTTAGACAGCCTTAGCATCTGGAATGCATATGCTTGTTGCAGGTAAGCAACTCACCAACTAATGAAGGATAAGGATCACAGCCTCATAGTCTGCACATTGTCTGCAATAGGAGCTACCATATTTCTAAAAGGGCAGGTTAAAGCGAAACTCTCTTTCCTCAGATCGCATTGTTCTATACATCTTATGTTCTGTGCCTCTGTGTGAGCAGTAGTAAGGAATTGGTAGTAGCTAGACTGCAGTTTCAATCATCTCAGAATGGATTACCAGCAGCAAGGAAAACTCAAGCAGTAGGACAACCTGCTGCTATACCTAGATAAAACGCAAAGACCTAGTCATTCCTAGCATTTCAAGGCTTCACTTTCAATTTTGATTGCAGTGTTCCATTAATGTTGACGTCAATTGTCATACTCATAGCTGAAACCCTCCAAATCTTCTTTTATCGTTGGGAAAAAAAATGCAAGCAGAACACCTGCCCAGGCTAGACACTGAAAGGTCAGACTACCATTTGTATATGTACAACGCATTTGATAAGTTTGCTCTATAGCCAGGGCTTGAAAAATGTTAGGGTGTCTCACCAGTCAGGCAAAAATTTCACCAGTCAGCATGACCGGACTATAGCCTTGCAATGTATGTTAACATTTTTTTGGGGGACAGATAGAGCTTTCTTTTGGAGGTATATAATCACTACTGGGGGGGTTTATTTTTTGCTATATAATGCAAAAAGTGCCATAAATTTCGGGGAAAAAAAAGTTTCCCTATGTTATGGTATAAAACATCTATTCCTACCCATGTTTTTGGTAAAATATAAAAGACGGGGCCACATCGTGTAAATAGACATCAATCATGTCAAGCCTTAAAATTGTGCGCCCACAAAATACGACAACACTGAAAATTGCCCATAGGCGACGCTTAAAACGCTTGTATTGCTCATCAGTTTAGTGTTATCAGTAATTAATGGCCCTAAACTGATTGCTCTCACTCTGACGTTTGCGCTGATATGTAACATGTGTAGTGTAATGGGCGCAATTGTAGTTTACGCTTGTAGGCGCACCTGACGCATATCTGTGTGTGTATGTAGGAGGCGGGGTACTTAAAAAAGAAGCATAACATTTTTTTTTTTGAAAAAAAGCAACCCACAAAATGTATTTTATTACTTTTTTTTTTTTTACACAACTTTATCGCTATCACATAGGGGGCTGTGAAGCCCCCTATGTGATAGCCAATTTAAATGACAGGTCCTCTTTATGGAGACATCAGGGGGCTCCAAGACCCCTGTCACCTAGGGACCCCCCAAAAAAGCTGATGAAGCAGAGATCTGGTTCACCAGGTTCTGTAGCTGTAGAGTGACAGCAGAATGTAATATACATCACTTCCTGCATTTGGGGACTGAGGAGATCGTGTACCAATCACCTTTGATCTCCTGTCACAAAGCAGCGGTGCCGGTCCCGGCCGCATCGGATCTCGGCACCGGCAGCTGCTGTTAATAAGAGCGATCAGGCATCTCTAGAGACGCACGATCGCTTGAATGTAAAGCTCCCAGTCGGGTTCCGCCAGTCTCTTGTCATAGACGAGAGGACAAGTGGATTCTTTAAGCCCTGCCTATAGCTTTCTCTAGATGAGTGCTTACGGAGCTACTAATGTTAAAAAAAGATTGCTACATAGAATGTTGCTTATTTACAACAAATACTATGAGAGGAATTTATCAAAACTGGAGCAGACAAAATCTATAGCAGTTGTGC
The DNA here is from genome assembly GCF_000935625.1 of Nanorana parkeri. Lineage (NCBI taxonomy): Eukaryota > Metazoa > Chordata > Amphibia > Anura > Dicroglossidae > Nanorana > Nanorana parkeri. The sequence goes on along the minus strand of NW_017308349.1, from coordinate 90,907 downwards.
ATGGGAATCAATCAGCTTCTCTTTTTCATTTTCAACTCTTAACTGAACAAACGGATGAGTGAAGCTGATTGGTAACATGCACAGCTGCTCCAGATTTTGTCTGCTCCAGTTTTGATAAATCCTCCCACGTCTTCCTTCTTAATTAGACTTACCAAGCCTGTCTCTAGTAGCCAAAGTTTTCTATTGCATCAAGAAACCACAAAATGAGCCCTGGTGATTTAATTAGACTTGCATGACAGCAAGTTTTACTAGAACACTGTAAACCTATTCATTAGTTCAGTAAACATCTTTATGTAGTAATAATAACAAAGTACATCTCATTCTGATAGTCAGTAGAATACCAAGGAAAGGACTGAAAAATGCAGTAATCCATGGTAAGCAACCAGGGATGTGCAGTAAGGTCTGTGCCGCCCCCTTCCCTCTGCCCGCCCCCACCCCAAGCCCGGTCACCGAGCTATGTGTGGAGGGAGGGGACAGGGAGGAGCCTCCCTGTCCCTCACTTGCCCGTCACTGATGAGGCATCTAGATAAGATGTCCTTTTTTTTTTTATTTGACAGCTAGGACCACAGGTGCTTTGCCATTGGTCCAAACCATCCACAGAGCTCAACCCGCTAACACTAATTAGAGGCTTTGCTGCTCTGGTCTCACTATGTTAGGTTACACACAGCAGTGGGGAGGCTCGTTGCTGTGTAACCTAACATAGCTGTCAAAAGCCAGATGAAGCACCGCCTGTAATTAACAGGCAGTGCTCCGTCCATGACAGGTTACACAGCAGGGAGGCTTACCCCGCTATGTAACCTGTTAGAAGCCGGTCTGAATGGAGAAAAAGATGTCAGCTTCAGACTTGAAGCTGACAGCTTTTTTCCATAATACTAGGCAAGGCTCTGCGTCACCTGCCTCCCCTGACCACACGTCCCTGCAAGCAAACATTTCTTAACTGGTCTACAGTAAACGTTATGCTGAACATTTGCACAAAGTCTTTGCACTGTGATCTGCATTTCTGAAAAAGTTCATTTCTGTATCAATTTTATTCACTCATTCTGTCACTGATTCACTTAAAACATAATCCAAACTAAATCAAAAGGATGCAACTGGAAGTAGAAAAACACCAAGCGTACATAAATGGAGTTAAGTCTGAACTCCAGGCAGATATAAAAACACCACATCATGAAGCTATGAAAGCCTTTTAAAGCCCATTAAATAGGTTTTTGCAGTGCACATGAGCTGGAAGTAAAACATGCTGACAGGAGGATAAAGCAGATGGATGCTCTCACAGTGTGCTGCTTCTCCTTCATTGTACAAATCAAAAAAGCTTGGGGAGTGTCCAGCGAAGATTGCAGGCCTGGCTATGTGGTCTGGCAGGGATTGCTGGATCACAAGGCTGCCATGTAAATCAGTTTGCATTCATGTATTTCACTACCGTCTTTAGTCGTTTGCCTGGAGTTCAGCTTTAATATGGCCTGTGCTACCCAGATTTTCACATTAGTGATGCCTCATAAACTTTATTAGTGAAAATAGGGTAGTGTAGCATTAATACTATCAATTCTTTATCACTCTTCAACCAAACAGTGAGTTCCTTTCACTTTGTCAATCAAATAAAATGGTAGATCTCCATTCACTGTAATCAAAGCATTTTCTAGCTTGAGGTTAACCCTTATTGACAATCACCCTGTCTGCAAAACACTGATTTTAATGTTTTCAAACTAAAGCAATATCATTTTGATGGCAATAAGTGTTTAAACCCCCACATGCAGTTCAGCCCTAGCTCTGTACGAAGATAAAATAAACAGCAGCAAAATGAAGTATGGATAGAAGAATGAACCCTTGTAGTTGGCAATAAGACATCTTGTAGCAGCTTTTCAACATGATCCATAAAAATAATAATAATTCACTTTTTCTGAAAACTTCCATCATTACAAAAAAAAAAAAAGTTCAGCTGTACAAACCAGGTCTCCAACTACCATTATGAGAAAGAGGGGCACAGAGGGTACAAGCATCTCAATATTTTTTTAAGGAACTCCTTCTTTACCCATGCTTCAATAAAGCTAAAAATAGTTTATGACTAGGTTCAATATGTAAAAAAATATAGCATTATGGAATACATTTACATCCAAAAATATATATGATATCTTATGGAGAGCACCTGGTTTTAAAAATGTAGCTTGATATGATGGGCCAACTTTCAACCCATCACTCTGAGTTAATTTGGTAGATATGTCAAAACATTCCCGTTTCTTAAAATTATTGAAAGATGGCTCAGCACAAAACCGGTCATCAAGCTGACATTCAGTAGTTCATATGACATCTAAACAAAGCTTAACCAATCATTTCCGCACCAGATCAGGTTGTCGCCTCGTTTAAAACTGGAGTACTTGTGGACCACATGTGTTAACCAGACGTACCCGCAAGACCAAACTAATAATTATCTTTCGCCAGTACTAATAGAACATTCAAGGTGGTCAGTATAATAGCAGCTGTTGGTGTCAGGAACAAAGAGAGCTGTGGTCTGCAGATCCTTTCTCCAATAAGTAACAGATAGGAATGTCCCCATACAGAGCAGGATCAGTCATGGGATACAGAAGTAGAAAGAAAAGTACAACTCCGAGAATGTAGAAAATGACAATAGTTATGCGTTGTGGGTGGTCCAAAGCTGTAAATATGGCTGGAAATCCAATGTAATTGCAGAAGGAATGGCAAAGTACAGGCCCTATAATATGTCCTAAAAGGAATAAAACAATTATCAGTTTTGCCAGGTTTATCATAATCACTGAAGAATATTAATAACTGCTAGGTCGGCAGAAAGAGAGTTTGTTTTCTTTACCTGCATTGGATTTGTCAAGCTGTGTTTTGAACCAGTTGCAAGTTATACTTTACTATAGCTATTTCCCCTCATGCTGTCATGCCACTGATTGATACATAAAATCCATGGCGTGCAAGCTAGGAGAGACAGTAAATTATAACATAGGGAGCATTGTACAGTTGTTGTCAACTGTACCAAAGAAATTGTATAAAGTGAAGGCTTTCTCCTAAGTTAAACACAGATCCTATCGAGAACATCCAACTTAAGTTTTGTATCTACCATTGACAATAATGTGCAACATGTTCTGTTATTTACAGTATGTTCTAAAATCCTTGTCAATGTGTAGAGAAGATGTAAAAAAACCCTAAAGGCTTTTAAAAAGGTACATCTAAAGGGGCTCCACTTACCAGAGCACTGAAAGTGAATGGGTACTATAGATACTGGGGTTGATTTACTTAAAAAGGTTGAGACTAAAGTAGGCTGTACATGCTTTGAATTTCGTCCTGTTTATGAGGAAACTGGCAAAATTTACTGCATGGGTACCGCTGTTGGCACTCTTCCAACCGGCATCTCTAGATCATCAGATCGAAGGAACCGGTTGGAATATTCTCGGCTAATGAACATCCTTTACTTATATAGTAAATCAATCCCAATGCATCAGCTTTCTCCTCAGACAAAGTAAGCTAACAAGTGTTAAGCATTCAAAGTAACTAGAGCAGGGATAAAGCAACCCTGGGCTTATGCACGTCCACCTAACGTTCCACCTCCCCAGCAGCACATAATCACCTTCCCTGCGAAAAGAGGAAGCCCTGTACAAAGTTTAAATCTCCACGTGATGGCACTAGGGAATCACCAAGTACTATCACGTGGTAGGAAGAGGAGTGAGTCACATGCTCCCCCATACATAGAAGTACCAGGTATTTCTCTTTGCTTCCGATGCCTGAACTGAAAGGTGGGGAAGCCAAGGGAAGGCAAGTAAGTGAGGCTGGAGAGAGTGGAAGTTAAGTAAACCTGTTGATTTGCACTCCACAGCAAAACACAGAATCATTTGAGGCCTACTGAAATGGCTAGCATCTAAAGTAGAAAATCGTATTCAAGGGCAGATAGGACTGTGTACTTTTCACTATTTTTTTTTTTTTTTTTAGCAATAAAATCCCTTTAATTGATTCATCAAACTAAATCCCTGGCGCCCAACCTGCCAGCCCAAGGAGATTATTCTAAAGCTGGTCATACACTATGCAAATTTCTTCAATAAGCGGTCAAAATTCGCACGGTGGGTGCCCCTGTCAACAAGGAGATTGGAAAAGCTGGTTGAAAAATCTTCAGCCAAGCGGTGCAAGCAGCTAATCAGCCGCAAGCAGCGTTTGGGTATTATGACAGCAGCTGCCAACAGAATGGAAACAGTGAGGGATTCCTCCATCCACGCTGCTTAGTCTTGATGGAGGAATCTGTGATAATTGTTTTAAAAAAATAGTACAATGTATGGCTAGCTTAAGGGGCTATTGGACCCCAGCAATCAGTAGACATTGTTTTCCATGAGCAGGTACTCAAATCTGATCAGTGCATGACCTGGAACAGAATGAGACATGTTCATGGACTGTGGCTCTGAAGCATGTGCAAAGAAAGCCTCCCCTTACTCGGTGCTGGGAATGAGATAACAGAAAGTAGCACCATATGTGCACTAGAAAAAACAAGTGTCAAATGACAAACAAATAGGTAAACTGATGCCATGCATAGGTATTAGAATTAAACTTTTTGGCACACACATGGGCATGTCCAACAAGCCATGATGTTGTGTGACCAATTCTGACTAGGATATGATGATCAATTACACAGACAGAATGCATTTTCTTGAAGTTAGTGAACAAAATCCTGCCCGCTTCCTACGTGTTGATGTGTTGTGTGCTGATGTGTACGCATAGTGCCGTTTTACTATATTAACACTGTTGTTAAACTACAAGTAAACCAAGTCAAATTGGTCGTCCCAATATTCTTACCTGTCCTTATGAAGATAAAGGCTGTGTAGGCTCCAAACACTGCAGTATATGAAAACTGAAATGCTACAAAAGTTTAAAAAAAATTAAATAAATAAAATTCCTGAATTGAGACATAGAAGCAAAATAGAAAAGAAAAACTGGAGAGGGCAGAAGAGGTCACAAAAATAAAACTAGACTTTAAGAAGGAGAAGCATCACATACCAGCTGACAGAAATATGTTCACGACAGTACCCTGTCGAAATCTTAGCTGCTCAATAACATGATGGAAATGAGCTGAAACAATACACAGAGATATTTAAAAAAACACATTAAATGTAAGTTAACATACCAAGTGGCAAAAAAATTAATGTTCTCATACAGGACAAACAGTAAAGAGAACTTAGTCTGTTCAATGTGTTTAGATACACAGTGTATTTAAACTATTTAAAATATGTTATGTCAATAATCTAAACAATATGTTTTACAGCAGACCTTCATTTTAAACTAACCTCTATTTACTAGCCTGTGCTGGACTACAGAACATACCCCCTCTCCTTATATCCACAGCATAAAGGTTGAGTATTCTAGTCCAACACGGAAGAACTCAGGCAGGGCTGACAACATAGCTTGGGATTTCAGTGCAACATCGGCACTGTTATCAGCTCACTAAACACAGTTAAAGGGTTTCTAAACCCTTTAGCATATATCTACTGCTAGCAAGCAGTAGATATATACAAAAAGTTGTTTTTTAACGCTTTAACAGCGGTTTAAACGTACCCTGTCTTCGCTGCGCGCTCCCGTCTGAGAATCCGAAACTGCTCGGGCGGCCGCAAAGCATCTTGGGGCGGGCGCATGCGCAGTTTGGATTTTCGGCCGGGAGACGAGGAGAGACACAAGGTATGTCTATGGACGCGTGCACCCGCATGCAGACCCCGTGGGATCGGAAGTGCCAGCAAGCAGAGAGGAGTCAGCGCTGGATCGGAGACCCACCGCAGCGCTGGAGAGAAGGCTGAAAAGGACAGGAAAGAAGAAATAGATTTAATCAAGAGACATCATTTAAGGTAAGTGCTGACATTAACATGGGGGGGGGAGGGAAACATTTTTTTGACTTTAATGTCACTTTAAGTGCTTACTGTATTTATGATAGGATCAACTGGTGTTTTTCTGTACTTGCAGTGTTTTTAAAGAGACAAAACAAAGGAAAATGTGAATGTATGGGAAAGATGTACTGCAAACATTAAGCGCAGTGCTTTGATAATGCAACTTAATGCATAGGCATGGTAAACCCCACAGGCTGCTCAATGGCCCAAAGTAGGAAGACACCAGATGCAGAAGAAGGTGGCAACAGTGGTTATGGAGAGCATGGAGCAGTTATCACTGCAGGATGGCAAACTCAGAAGTAAGGCTGGCCATGCATGGCTTGATATTCAAGCCATGGAGGGCCCCTAAAAGCACTACCGGGCTCAACTAAAGTCAAATTTAAACAATGACCGAGCTGGGTGGAAAATTATTGGCCAAACCGTAACATGCAGACACTGTTTGCAGCCGTATTGTATACTGCAGCAACTGAATATAATAGCACGGATGGGGGAATCTATTACAATAGCATGGATGGGGGGAATCAATTGGATTTCTCTCATTCAGCCTTCAGCCCAGAGCAAATGGAGCCGGGGCAATGCTCATGATTCCCTCAGCTCAGATGTGCTTCAATTTGAGCTTAATACAACCCACAGCAAAATCTTGCATTCTCCCAACATATGTTTTGGGTAGGACTGCAGCACATGATCTTGTGCGTCATAGGTTTCTTCTGTTACAACCACCCCCACCATACGCCATCTACAAAGTATACTGTTCTCACTGAGGCAACATGACTAGTAAATCATAGCCACCTATAATGGGCTTTAAACAAGTGCACTTTAATGCCACCCTCCCGCTCCCTTCCTTTTGCTCCAGCATTGCTCTGTCCAGCTTCTGAGAGTGCGGAAAGGGAGCCCTGTGTAAGTTCTGAGTTGCCCACATGTGACATCACTCGGCCAAGCACCAGCATCGTTACAAGAGAGGAAGGGGATTGAAATATCCCACTTGGGAATACCAAGCAATTTCTTCACTCTCTTCGACTTAACGGAGAGTTGAAGAGCAAAGGCAGGTCTCATCCATACTTGTGTTTAGGCCAGTCTCACAAATTCCCCCGTGAGACCAAGTGGTATTTTTGCCCCCTGGGGCAATCACTGTGTATTCAATTACACACAACCTATTGTTTTTGCCAGCATGTGTAAAGCAAGGGTTTGCTTTAACTAGAAGAACAAAAAGCGGTATTGGTCGAGTGGCTGTTTACAAGCATTCAGGAGGCAACTGCTGAACGCCTGTTATTTCTCATCCCAAGAGGGATTTAACATTGAAATACTGTACCACAACGGCATACCAAGTGGCTGGCACATGGTTACAGTGTGGTTCTGTTGACTTCAATGAGCACGTTTAGCACTCAGTGCCGCCTGCCAAACGTGACATGACAAAATAAATGTCTGTGCTGCGAAGTGAAGCATCATGGCTGCAGCAATGTGCATGGTCCTGAGTGGCCACCTTGTTATAAATTTTTTTTTAAAAAAGCATCTCAACCACCTATTTTTACTACCCATTTGTTGCCCTTGTGAACCTCGCCTTACAGTTTACTTTCAGAGTGAAAGTTATCAGTCTGCGGGGTCTCCAAAGAGAGGTAACATATATTCAAGATTGAAATGAATAAAGACAAACTTTTTCAAAGATATTCAGCTGTACTCACCAATGCCAAAGAACAATGGACATGTGAAGATAGCGGTCCCAGGGCTCGTACATGGTACTAACATAGGAAGCATGCAGGCCCTGAATACTAATTCCTCTGTTAGAGGGGCAATCACCTGGTTACGTAGCCACCGCATGTCAGTTACACAGAGCATCCAGAACCTAGGATCTGAATTATCAAAAAAATACCAGCTATAACTCCAAACAGTATGGTTTACAGATCAAATATTGTAATGCAGTTTGCTTGATATAGTTGATCAAAACACTGACTTTCTGCTGTTACTGCAAAATCTGTCTTCTAAAACAGCTTACCAAATGCCACTTTTAAGCCATCAAGGAAGTCCCATGGGCAATCCATAGAGAGTTGGACAAGAGGGCCAAGGAATAATATCTGCATATGAAGGCAAAATGTTTTTTGTTTTTTTTAAATATAGGCTTTTGGCTGATCTGAAATTGGAAATGTTGATGCTGTAGTTGACTTACCATGGTCAGTAATAGAGGCAATGCTGTAGCTGAAAGAATCCCTTCAAGACGGAAACCCATAAGGTAAAGCAAGGCTGCATCTGTCTGGAGACAGGAAAAATATTTGTGGAAATATATTTTCAATGATCCTGAAGTGAACAATTATTAGTAAACTAACTGCAGTTTGCCACCAACCAGATGACCATTTCTGAGATTTTCTTTAGAACATGCTTTGTTATCTCCGTCCCCTAAATCTCCTTTGCAAGAAATAATGGGACTACTGCCTCACTGTTGGGAATAATGGCACTACTGCCTCAAATATTTCACAGCCTCAGTTTGTAAAGATGGGGTAAAGTTCCAAATTTATATACTGCAGCATTATTGGTAAAAGTGGAAATTCTCCGATTAAAACTTGCTGCCGGCGGCTAGATTCCGCAGTGAGCAGCAGAATCACTTCTACTGTAAAGCCGGTCGCCGGCTCTACAAAACGGAACAGACCCCCGGTGGCTAAAAGCCGCCAGCAGTCTGTGTAATCTCTTCAGACTTCATGACTGGAATTTTCCCGTCTTAGATCGTGAAGGATGTTAAATACGTGCTATTTTTCTATTTACCTGAGTGGAATTCCCATTCCTGATCTGCATGCTTGTTTCAAGTCGTTGTCTTTAAGGAGGTAGGGGTAGGCAACCTGGGCACTCCAGCTGTGGTGAAACTACAATCCTTTGATGCCTATTTGAGTGATACCTCTAACTATGATAGTCTTGCCATGGCTCATGGGACATTACTTCCACAACATCTGCAATGCCAAGGCTGCCTACCCCTGTCTTAAGGTATTGATGTAGGTCACAGCCAGGCAACTAGCATTTTCAGGGGGATCTGTAATGGCACCCCCTGTATTTCTCAGTAGAAGTTGCCTTAAAGAATCTCACAAGCCAGGGGGCCTGACTTAACAGTCAGTGACAAGAAAAATAACCCAGCAGCATAAATGTGGATGAATGCTGCAGCATGCATTCTTTTCACTGAGATGTGAAGCGGAAGGTTCACTTAAAACTGAGCTTTTCGGGTTTAGAACACTTGAATATTCTCTGTTGTCAGAATACAATAGCTGCAGTGGGTGATTTGTCTCTCAATGCTGTTAAGTATGGATGGAGGTATCTGTTAAAAAAAAAAAAAAAAAGTGGTTTAACCTATTGCTTTTGTGAATTAAAACTTTGGAATTAACATAAAAGTGGAACTAGCCGGTTTGTGGCAAGGGGTTGAAAAGAAGCAAAAAACTAACCCGGCTAAAATACTATAAATTAGGAATTTATTGAAACTGGAGCACACAAAAACTGGAGCAGTTGCCCATGGAAACCAATCAGCTTCTCTCTTCAGTTTGTTCAGTTAAGATTTTAAAATGAAAGAGAGAAGCTGATTGGTTGCATGCACAACTGCTCCAGTTTTGATAAATTCCCCTCTACACCGCTTACTTCAGACAGAAGGTATATATACATGAAGCTTTCATAATGTGTAACTATCACATGTTGGGGAACACAGATTTCAGTTTTGGCTCCTGCATACCTTGATGCCAGTTACCTCCTTCCACACTGACAGGAATAAAGGGGACAATGTGGATACAATCAGTACGCTGGTAAACCTCCTCTTGATGACCGCAGGGTGGTCTCTGTGTTGGAGAAAGGAAAAAATGGACAGTTCATCAGTCAGATCTCAGCCATTAGCCTGAAAGGGAAGTTTCCTATCAGTATTACTTCCCTGACAAGTATCTAGTTTCCTGTAGTACACTTTCTGTTTTCTGCCTGCAGCCTCATAAGCTGTGCCCTCTCTGGTCTCTATATTTTTACCCCAGCAGACCTCCTAGACACATACCTGGGTAGGTCGCTCTTCCATACGTACAAACTGCCAACATATGAACACGCCAGTGTGAGACAGCATAGTACAGACACCCTGCATAGTCCGGAACCTGGATCCCCTTCATGATCCTCAGACATGGCTGCCACAGCTACTGTGATGGATGTAAGCAGACGCCCCCAGCATCCCTTTAGATGGGTATGCTCCTTGCTCTTCCCCTCTGGCCACTAGGTGCTGCAAATTTTGGCAGCAGCTCTTAAAGTGACTTTGTCTTGAGAAATAATGGGAGCTGCTATTGCTGACCCCTCCTTTGAGAATGTTACATTTCTGGTTGATGCATTCATTGTCTTCAATGCTGTCTGAGTCTTTGACCTAGAACAAGTATAGGGATAAGAAATTCTGGCACTTTTCTAAGTCATTTACTGTATTCTTGTTTTAGGTCTGTGACTGTAAAGTATTTAATTTAGACACAGACAGGCAAATTGTATTTTCAAAATAAGGCCAGCATACTTTTATCATGACAGTGTCATTTTAGGCAGAGGACCACGTCTAGAAAAGTATAAGGGCCCGCTAACACCAGCTGTGTTTTTCAGCCTTGCCCAGTGCAGTCCCAACACGAAGACAAGGCAATTTGCTTTTTCAATTGCTCTAAAACCAAGCACTGCATGTATGGTGCATCGCAATCCATGCTAAGGCCTTGTTCACACTAGATGCAGTGCGTTCCTGCCCGATTCTGGCTGGAAAGCACTGCTTTGCATTGCGGCCGGCTCACTTTTTTGTGGGCCACGAGGGGGCGTGGCGGGCCATTGAAGTGAATGTCACCGTAGCCACGCTCTCCGGCCGCAATGCGATCGCCCGCACGGGATCACAAGGCACATGCGCCTGCGGACCAGTCCGGTACGGTGCAATCAAAATGCTGCAAGCACTATTTTGATCGCACTGGACCACAGGCACAATGTGCCTTGCGATCCTGTGGGGGCGATCGCATTGTGGCCGGAGGGCGTGGCTATGGTGCCATTCACTTCAATGGGCTGCCACGCCCCCTCCTGCCCCACAAAAAAGTGAGCCGGCCGCAATGCCATGCAGTGCGTTCCGACCAGAATCGGGCCAGAAAGCACTGCATCTAGTGTGAACGAGGCCTAAGGCCGATAGAACTGAAAGAAATGTCACTGTGCAGAGGTGTAACTAGAAACTTCAAGGCCCTGGTGCAAGAAACCATGAAGGGCCTCCCAACCCCCCACCGCCATGGGAAGGCACTATAAACAAGCACCGTGTGGTTAACAGGAAGGCTGCCAAAGTCCCCAGCAAGCGCAGGACCTCAGGCAGCCGCTTCAATTTAAAAATGTAGTGCCGGTTTTCTGTCGAGAACGCTGACCCAGTATCTGCGCTTGCACACAGACTGGAATAACGAGGAAACAGGTATTTATTTAAAGTATTCGTTGTTAATTGTGACCATTAATAATATGCCATCCAGGGCAGTAAATGATGCATGGCATATTATTAACGGTCACAATTAACGATTTAAACAAAATACTTTGTCAATAAATGCCTGTTTCTTCGATCATACTGGTCTGTGCGCAAGTGCAGATGCTGAGGTTTGCAAGTTCGACTAGGACACGCTCTCGACAGAATACCGGTATACTGAGCTTTGGATCACGGGAGGACGCTAGTATATGTCCTCCTGTGACCCTTAAGAGAACTATGGGATAAAAAGGTTACCCCATAGTTCTCTTTTAATAATATAATGGATTGCTGGGACTCCTGCATAGTTGGTGCTATTCTGCATTGCTGTATAATCGTTATAGGAGGTGAGAGAACACATACCGGGTTCCCTCACCCCTCGATCCTGTCACGGCTCTCTGCCGTGACAGGGGGAGGGGCTGGATTCCCCTCTCCCCGCTCCGATCTGCCAGCGCTGACTGGCGGAACGGACGGGGGAGGGGGCGGGTACAGCTGGCTCTGCCTCTAGATAGGCAGAGCCAGCTGTCACTCACGCAGCTGGGCGGATCCCGTCATCTACGTTGGGATCCGCTCCAGGTGCGGCGTCTCAGTATACCGCGAGCTGTAGCTCGCGGTATACTGAGCTTAGGGTAACGGGAGGACGCTAGTTTGTGTCCTCCCGTTACCCCAAGGAGAACTATGGGGAAAAACACTGACCCCATAGTTTTCCTTTAAAGATAATATCTGGGTTTCCAAAAGCATTTGATGCACACAAAGTGAACTTTTATCCCTTTGTGGCTCTTGAGAAATATATTTCAATGCAAGGGTTAAGTGCTCCTTTCTGCCTAGGATCAAAAATAAAAAAGTTATACTCACCCAATCCTCTAAGCTGGCTTGCTCTAAGACCGATCCCTGGAGCCTCTCTCCCTCTCTTTTGCAGAGGTTTAAGGTCCTGTGAGTTGTCAAGTTCTATACACATTGTATAGCATGTGAGGATGCCAAGGGACTTACTGTCACTGTAATGGAGGAAGAGTGAGGCGGAAGGGACCGGTCTAAGCGCCACCCACCTTCCAGCATCTTGTTAGTATAACCTTGTTAGTATAACCTTGCAGTGAAGGGGTAGCCCCACTGCAATGGTTAAGAAAAACATTTCCCAGAGTTCAGCTTTAAGCTAAAACCTTTAATGTGATATTACTGTTTGTTAAGATGTGTATATATGTCACATATATGTATATACTTGAATGTCCATAGTCTGGGCACAGGTTCACTCTATGTAGCTAAACCAGATGTAAGTGTGAACGTTTACTTTAATAGCAACTAATCAGCAGACACAACACACATAATCAAAACCAGTGACAGGCAGGGAGGCGCAAAAGCCGGGCACGTCTAAAGGGAATCAGAAGGTGCATTATTTTCTGCATTACCGGCTCTTACTTCCTGGAACAACCCACTCAGTTTGGAATCGAAAAACCATTGGGCAAAGGAGAGAGAGCCTGTTGTATTTTCATTGGTTGAGTGACGAGGCTGACGATGCTTGAAGAGGGATTGGAGAAAATAAGTTATTCTAATTGGTTCTTACGTTAAGCTTCTTTACTGGTAAGATAGGATGACTATTCTGGCGGAGATGTACTAAATTGCATCCTGGTTGGTTATTGCTGTGCCAGCCATATGTCATAGTCTTTGAATATGTACCTGATGTTCATAAATGTATCTGTGCAGAGATTGAAATCAGCTCTTTTGTGTGTTAGCAAGCTGACGTGGATCTACACCCAGCTAACTGAGCTATGTTAGTTACACAGTTTGCATCTTTTTAGAATAATTAAATTGTAACTCATGTTTTTGTTTTTTTGTGTTCACACTGTTTGAGATTTTCCAATCACCCGATGAGCATAAAAGCCAGAGGAAGCTAACCAACTTTGACACAAGCAGAACTAAAAGCTTATTCTTACTAATTAAGTGTGTAGGCTTGGTTGAAAAATCAGTAACACATCTACCTTAAGCTACCCATACACCTGACGATTATCATGTGATTGTTGTGAATTTGTACCAGCATCGCAAGCCTATTCAAAATGAACAAGCTACGGTACCTTAATGCAGCACATTTCACATGTTGTGTCACAATAATGTGTATTGTATTAAGGTAGCTTGTTCATTTGGAATAGGCTTGCAATGCTGGTACAAATTCACGACCAGGACCGGATTTACTCTCCCTGCTGTCCCAAGGCCAGGTTCCTCAATGCGCCCCCACCCCCACAATGGAGAATGCCAACCGGATAGCGGGGGTGGCAGGGTTAGTTTGAATTTTTTTATTGTTTCTTTAATTTTTTAAAGAAAGCCTGCAGTCTTATTACAAGTGATCTTGTCGACATCACCAAGATCACTTGTAAAGAAACAAGTGGTTTCCCCGCTCTACATTTAGCCCTGCTTGTGCAAAGCAGGGCTAAATATAGAAAAGAAATTACCGTCCGGCGCCTGGAACTGCATGTTCTGGGCGTCAGGAGACTTTAAAGCGCTGCCGCCTCTCTGCTCCCTGCCGCCCCGAGGCCGGGCCTCGGTGGCCTTGTGGGGAATCCGGCCCTGTTCACAACAATCAAATTTCTGGGTTTAACCAATTATTATTGGCATTATTTCGCGTATTCAAAATGAACAAGCTACCCTAATGCAACACACATTATTGTGACACAACACAACAAGCTTGTTACCACAAGCTGTTAACAAGCTTGTGGTAACACACCTCAATGCAATGCACAAGTGTAAATCCAACCTAAAAATTTTCCTAACCCTCTAATGATTGTGGAATATGAAATGTCTAAAGTACACAATGTTGGTTATGTGTTTAGATGAAGCACTGAGATCTTGAGGAATGCTGAATTATATTTTACTTGCTTAGAAGGATATTATATCTGAATACAGCATTTTACAGGAAACATATATAGAGAACTTCCTGTGTATCATAGTTAAGTAAGCACTAGAGCACTAACATTGCAGTATACTGCCATCCACAGATCAAAAGATACTATTACATATCTGAATGTACTGTAAGTAAGACAAATCAGTGTATGCTGTTGTATTTCCAACAAACAATAGCATCAAAATTGTATGCTATGTGTGTGCGGGTGCATTGTTTGTATGTAGAGGCATTTGTGTTTCTTTTTAAATGTTATCACCATTGATGACAGGTCCTCTAGGGGAAGTATCATGGGTCTAAATAGACCTCTAATGGTTTCTCCTTTGAGTTAGATAAAAAGATTGAGGACACAAATCCCTGATCTCCTCCTTCGTTGCAACTTGGCTTAGGACACAACCTGGAACTGCTCAGTACTGAACATTTGTGAGTTCAATTGGGCACTGAAGGAGATCAGTGAACATGACTTTGAACATGACAGAAAACGACCTAGGCCTTACCTTTACCCACGTGGTCAGCAGCACAGACCTGGTCTTTCTGGATCTAGAGCTCTCTACCAAAGACCACAATATTAACACTAAAAATCACGTGAAACCAACCGGGGTAACTCATACCTTCACTGTAAAAGTTGCCATCATCCTAGGTGGAAAGACAACATTCCCAGGAGTCAATTTTGCTGACTAAAAAGGAACTGTACGGAAAATGCTGACTATATTACATCCAGTCATCTTCTGTTAGACAAATTCAGAGAGAAAGAGTATCGTGTGCATCTAATCACAGATGCCTATTCCACATATTTGATACCCGACCAACCCAAAGTCTCCAAGAAAGACCATCCCCTAAACATGGCTAACACAGCAAGGTTTATTACCACGTTCAACAATAGCCATAAAGTAATTCAGAGGGTGATCCGTAGAAATTGGCACATTCTGCTAAAGGACCCTAAACTAGGCCCTACACTACCGTCAAAACCATCCATCAATTTTAAAAAGACTAAAAACATCAAGAACATGGTAGCACCCAGTAAATTACGCCCTAAGAATCGCCAAAAATGTTTTCTTTTTGACAATAGAGTTGGGACTTTTCAGTGCAAAAAAAACCAAATGTCTCACATGTCAGTTTATCCACCATGGACAGACTATAGTCTGTCTCACATGTCAGTTTATCCACCATGGACAGACTATAGTCTGTCTCACATGTCAGTTTATCACCATGGACGGACTTTTATGTCCCTGTGGAATGACCTATGTGGGCCATACTATACGGCCCCGGAGAAGAATTGGGGAACATAGAAGATTGATCGATAAGGGAGATTTCGAACACAGTGTCCGCAGACATTTCACTCTCAAGCATTACAAAAGAATTCAGGACCTTCATGTCTTTGCCATTGAACATATATACACACACCTAACACCCTTCGAACGATTTCATCCCCTATGCAGACGAGAGACGTATTGGATATACAAACTCAATACACTGACACCTATAGGTCTGAATGAGGAGCTAGAAGTACAGACGATCCTAATTTTAACTTCTTCTAATTCATTTTACCAATTTCATTTCTTTTATTTCACTTCATTCCAATTCATTTAGTTATATCATAATTATTTCATTAGCATTAATTCATCTTATCATATTTTATTACATCTTTTAAATCTGGATTTAATTTACGTGTCCGTACCTATATTATCATTATCAATTTTATAGTCGTTCTGCAACAGCACATTTTCTATTGCGGTGTGGGTGATCCCCACCACTTATGCACTAAATTATCAATGGAAATGATTATGTTTTTTCTGGACACAAGTTGCGGACACAAGTGGTTCTCATCACTCCTGCACATGAACGACAATAGTATTGATTGTGTGTTCTGTCTCGCACACAACGATCTGAATTCCCTTTATCCCCTTTTATATTTATAATTATCTTTATTTTTATGTTTATTTGGTCATTGCCATGTCCATTCCTAGTCATCGATCCATCATCCAATACGTTTTTCATCCTTCAACCAGCAACTCTTTACATACAAAAAATCCCCCACTAGCACACAGTAATCGTTTTTATTCTCGCTTCCAGTTATAACATTGACTTTGCTTTTATCCTTACCATCTTAATCACGCTCGTTTATTAAAAGTTAAGTTTTATTAATTCTTACTCACTACCCAGTGATGGTAAACATTTCTAGTGAAGTTACTGCCGATTACCAGCCTCCCCTCCCGCCCCTACCAATCAAATGGTAGGTCAGCTTCTTACTCCGCACCACCTATCAAATTTAAAACAGCTCCCCTACTCCCGCCACTTTTTCTACACGATTTTTCTTTCTCCCGGCTTGACAAAGACGCACTGCCTCGAAACGCGTAGCCACCCCATTGTTTCATCATCATTGCTCCACCACGGGGGTAGTAGCACTCGGCACCCCTACTTTGATCCTCCTCCTCAGGGTTATCATTTCCACTACAAAGCAGCGGCACAGCACCTCAGAACAACTGGCGGCACAGATTTCTTATGATCTGCCATCATGGCTCAGCTGGCCAGCTAAGTCGTTCCTTCACCGATGCATACTGAGGATCCTACTTTGTAAGTGACAGCCACAAAGATTGCCCTCCACCTAACATCTCAAGATCCACCTGTCATTACCCACACCCAAGAATCCTGCTACCATTTCACAGAAAACTTTTCCCACACAGCTATGATCATCGTTCCATTCTTCATCAGTGATCCCATGGTCCAGCTACCATTCCAAAGTGAATGAAAAAAACCTTTTCCACACAGATATGATAATCATTTCGCTTCTACAATAGGAAGACCTTCAACAGTGAGTGACTATTTCTTCCCTACACCCATCACCAACATCCTAATTTATCAGCCAGACTTTCTTTGGGTAGTAGCGCTCCTCTGTTGTTTTTTTGTTGTTCATTTTGCATACAGCGTCCCTCCCCCTGTTAAAGGAGACAGCACACCTATTACCACCACCAATTGCCCCACTACTGGTAGTGCGCTTAACATATCGTTGTTTTGTGTAGCTGTCATATTTAAGAAGCATTGACTATGGGGCTCCTAGGATTTGTGCATACCTGTTTTACTGTATGATTTGTTTTATATACATATATATTAGGGATGCACCGATACCATTTTTTCTAGACCAAGTACAAGTACTGATACTTGTCCAAGTACTCACAGATACCAATTACTGATACATTATTGTGTAGTGTCATGTGACAGTTTTTCTAAAAAACTACAGACTAATGATTTCAGGACACGCCAGGGCCCACTCGCATCTCAAACCGCTGCGACCCTGGTAGTTCTTGTGAAAATGGCAAGTATCTGCACTGGTATCTGAGCATCCCAACTTACTTGAAATCATGGTCGTGTAACAGGCTGGGTTCCAAGTCTTCTTTCTTCTGGTCTGAAGTGTGGGAGGATCTTTCTTACAGTTCCTACACCGCTTTCTGCTGATGCGGTGACATCATGATGCAGGGGGTGGCAGCAAGGTGGCAGGCTCAGGCTGCAGTTTGACACTTAAACTTTTTTTCAATAATGAATCCAGATCAAACAAATATACATTCTCCAACTAAGTATTTCTTTACATTTTTGCCCAAACAGTTACAGTCATCATGCTTCAGAACAGCTCTAATTCTTTTAGCTCCGCTTCCCTGAATTTCCTGGGCAGTACCAGATTACAAGGGACAGTACAGTACCCAGCAGCCATCCATCGACTGGTCTGGTGAGGAGAGGAAGGAGGAAAAGGGAGCAGGGGAATGTCTTGCCTTGCTGTGGCTTGCCTGTGTGTTTGTGCAGACACACAGCTTACTAGCACACACAAGGGTGACATCATAGGTACCTGCAAAGGAAAGTGGCTACCTTAAAACTGGATATCAGGGCCAGTGCTCAGGGGACCGGCTGATTCTGCAGGAAACGAAAACTTTTAGGGCCAATTCCCTCCAGCTGCTATGCTAAATGCACAGTAGCTTGTGTGCGTTGCCTAACACAGTACCAATGTGCCAATCTTGTCACATCACAGTTTTTTTTTGTGGTAGAACTTTATTGAAATGAAGTGATATTTCATTCAGTTCTATGGGCACAATGGAGTGCGAGGACATCCGCATGCTGTATTTTTTTTCAGTGCACATCACCATGTTCCCATCACAATGCAGCAGTGTGAACAGATCCAGTCATTGACAAGGCAAATTGCCTTGTCTTGCAATTGGAGCTGCACTGGAAACAACGGCCAGTGCAGCCCCAGCAGATATGGTGTGAATCGGCCCTTAAACATCAAGGAACGAAATCCTAATGTAATTAGCATTTGAAATAGTTTAATATGACTTTAACTCTGAGGTTTTGTATAATTATGTGATTGTCACACCATTTTGTATCACATAATGGGGCCTTCATATAGTGGTTTGTTTGTTTTTTAAATAGTCTAAGTATATCTTTTATAATAAGCAGAGAAATGGACAAAAAGCCAATAAATGCAGTTCAAGTCTGTTAAATCTATCATGTATTTTGTGTAATTAAATACTACTTTAATAGGCAATGCTTAAAAAAACCATTGCAGGTCATCAATTCATAGTTAAACAAAAATAATCCACCTAAAATTATTCTTTTACCTCTGGTGTGCGCAGAGTTGTGTAATGCATAATTAGGGTTCATGTTTTTATGTGTGTCCCCTATGTATTTGTATGTGGTCTGATACTAATCTGTAGTTTGGTTCATGTGGTTTTCCCCCAAACAATCTATCATTGCTGGCCATCTGTCTGCTGCCAGAGGTACCACAAGGTGTGCCCTGGTGATAGAACAGAACAGCCAATGGGATTGTTAGGAGTAGATATCCCTTCCCAGCCAATCACTGTTGAAGGAGCCAGTGGTGCATGCTGGGAAAGGAGATAAATACTCAGGGTGGGCCATGTGAGCTCTCTCTTCCTCCCCCAGGCCCTGCCTGCGGGGAGGCTGCGCTGGACTGCCTGAGCTGACCAGGCCTCAAAGCCTGGGGGCTAGCCTTGGAATCACCCTGGAGCCTGGTGGCAGCAGGTCCAGTGGTTACTGCTGCTAAAGACAGAGATTCGTAACTTTTACCTCAAGTAATGAAGTATCAGATGTTTGAGTCTGCGGTCCATGGAAGCTGTAGCCACACTCTCTGAGTAGCCATGGGGTCTAAGGCCTTGTTCACACCAAATGCAGACCAGATTCGGTCAGGTTTCTGCACACGCACGACTCGTTTTTGATTCGCATCTACTGTGGCCATAGCAGCTGTTGCCTACCTCAAGGTGAGAGACTTTTCTAATCAAACCCACATAGGGTTTCTGTTTGGCAAAGCTAAGTTAGTATCCACGTCTGAACATTGCAATTATGTTCTATCAGAAATCAATGCTGCAGATCATGCCACCAGGCCAATGTCTGCAAGTATCTTTGCAATTTCTTCTTGGTCTTGGTTCCTGCTGGATCATTCAGAAGAAGCTACAGCTGTTGTCGTCAGTCTTCTAGATCCTGTCTCTCTCTCTTTCTCTATAACTCTCTCTCTATTTCTCTTGCAATCTCTCTCTATATCACACTCTCTCTTTCTCTCTACTTCTCTAGCAATCTCTCTCTATCACATTGAAGTACTCACCACAGCTCTCCTTATCTGTCAAGGACATATCCTTATATCCTGGGAAAACTCTCCCTGCTATCAAACTCCACTGGTCAGCCTTCTTTCTATTGTTCTTATATTGAAAGTGTCTGCTGTCATATAGCTCAGGGCACTGTTGAACCATACGTATGAATCTCTCTGGGTCACAAAACTGGTCCACTATTTTTCCTTTGCTCTCCAGCTCACAAGGTCACCTTTTCCAAAGATAGGAAGTGACAAAGGAAGATTAGGTCATGACCGATGACCATAGAGGTTTTTTTTCTTTATGGTTATTTTTTCCCATTGAATTGCATTGCTTTGCGTTTTTGATGCGTTCCAGAGCAGGTAAAATAGGGCTTGCCGCAGTTTTTGCCCCTGCTCTGGAGCTGGTCTGGATCCGCACGCTGCGATGTGAACTGGAGGTCAAAATACCATAGGAATACATTGGACGCAGTTTTGATCCGGTCTGCACCTGCTCTGGTCTGGATCTGCTCCGCGCTTGGTGTGAACAAGCCCTAAACCTACCGAGATGATCCTAACCCTCCTCTACCTCTCTCCCTGAAGTTCTTCAATAAATGTTTCAAGCATCACAACTACAGTCTGGACCTCACTTCAATCGTTCAGCAGAAGGGCGGTAAGTGCTAATGGGCCAAGCGAGCAACAATACCCCTAGACAAGAAGAATCGGAGCTGTAGTAACCCTTAGCAACCGACCCTAGTAACACAAGGTGTGCTGGTGTGCTGTGGATCCATGGAAGAGGTTTCTTATAGAGGAAAGACAGGGAGACCCATTCATTCGGTTTATTGTAGATCACCCCTTCAGAGCCACCAGTAGTGTTATCCTATATTGGGATAGCGCTGACTGGGGAAGAGGGAGCGCTACAATAGAGACATCAGGCTTCTATTAGCCAGTTGATATCTTCCCTGCACCCAGTACAAAGAGATTGCGGACAGGGAGCCTGATCTGCCTGTATACTCTGCATCTGTGCCAGCTCTGATCTGGAAGTACTTTTCCAAGTTCAGTGTCAGCAGGAAGATGTCAGGAATGGATGTTCCTAATTTCCTCAAACAATTTTAATGAGCAAGGTTAGTCCAAGGATAGAGAGCAGTAAAATTGCCCTGCTCCTGGCCAGTTTTACACTACTGTATTATCTGCAGTCTTCTAATTCTTGTAGTAAAACACCTGCCTGTACTCTTTATCCCTAGTACCTTTTGGACTGATAAAAACTGTCCTGCTACTGGCCAATTTTCCACTGCTTTATCCTCTGTAGTATGTGTATCCACTGTGCAGTGGCCCTCAGATCTCAGTATTTATAGATCTGCGGAGGTTGAGGGTGGGTTCATTTAGGTCTGTATAAATCTCTCTCTCTTTCTCTATAACTCTCTCTCTATTTCTCTTGCAATCTCTCTCTATATCACACTCTCTCTTTCTCTCTACTTCTCTAGCAATCTCTCTCTATCACATTGAAGTACTCACCACAGCTCTCCTTATCTGTCAAGGACATATCCTTATATCCTGGGAAAACTCTCCCTGCTATCAAACTCCACTGGTCAGCCTTCTTTCTATTGTTCTTATATTGAAAGTGTCTGCTGTCATATAGCTCAGGGCACTGTTGAACCATACGTATGAATCTCTCTGGGTCACAAAACTGGTCCACTATTTTTCCTTTGCTCTCCAGCTCACAAGGTCACCTTTTCCAAAGATAGGAAGTGACAAAGGAAGATTAGGTCATGACCGATGACCATAGAGGTTTTTTTTCTTTATGGTTATTTTTTCCCATTGAATTGCATTGCTTTGCGTTTTTGATGCGTTCCAGAGCAGGTAAAATAGGGCTTGCCGCAGTTTTTTCACCTGCTCTGGATCTGGTCTGGATCCGCACGCTGCGATGTGAACTGGAGGTCAAAATACCATAGGAATACATTGGACGCAGTTTTGATCCGGTCTGCACCTGCTCTGGTCTGGATCTGCTCCGCGCTTGGTGTGAACAAGCCCTAAACCTACCGAGATGATCCTAACCCTCCTCTACCTCTCTCCCTGAAGTTCTTCAATAAATGTTTCAAGCATCACAACTACAGTCTGGACCTCACTTCAATCGTTCAGCAGAAGGGCGGTAAGTGCTAATGGGCCAAGCGAGCAACAATACCCCTAGACAAGAAGAATCGGAGCTGTAGTAACCCTTAGCAACCGACCCTAGTAACACAAGGTGTGCTGGTGTGCTGTGGATCCATGGAAGAGGTTTCTTATAGAGGAAAGACAGGGAGACCCATTCATTCGGTTTATTGTAGATCACCCCTTCAGAGCCACCAGTAGTGTTATCCTATATTGGGATAGCGCTGACTGGGGAAGAGGGAGCGCTACAATAGAGACATCAGGCTTCTATTAGCCAGTTGATATCTTCCCTGCACCCAGTACAAAGAGATTGCGGACAGGGAGCCTGATCTGCCTGTATACTCTGCATCTGTGCCAGCTCTGATCTGGAAGTACTTTTCCAAGTTCAGTGTCAGCAGGAAGATGTCAGGAATGGATGTTCCTAATTTCCTCAAACAATTTTAATGAGCAAGGTTAGTCCAAGGATAGAGAGCAGTAAAATTGCCCTGCTCCTGGCCAGTTTTACACTACTGTATTATCTGCAGTCTTCTAATTCTTGTAGTAAAACACCTGCCTGTACTCTTTATCCCTAGTACCTTTTGGACTGATAAAAACTGTCCTGCTACTGGCCAATTTTCCACTGCTTTATCCTCTGTAGTATGTGTATCCACTGTGCAGTGGCCCTCAGATCTCAGTATTTATAGATCTGCGGAGGTTGAGGGTGGGTTCATTTAGGTCTGTATAAAAGTGCACTTACTCTTTAAAGTTGTTCTGCTGGTAGTCAATTTTACACTGCTGTGTCATCTGTGGCCTGTTAATCAATTCTTAATGACAGCTTGATATATATTGGCTAGCGGCAGGACATTTTTGCATCCGTGGGAACAAGGACAGCCACAGCAACCTGGCCAATTTCTATCCATCAGTTAAAGTGGATCTATGTTTGATTAAAAAAAGCATGTGTTGTTACTAAAGCTACTTGGAAAAAACTTTTATTTCAAACTGAAATGAATCAGATTGGGTGCTGCTGCTGTATGCAATCCAAGCTAATTCTAAAAGAAAACAATAAATTCTACAGCCAAATATGCACTGTCAGCGGCGGGGGTTGAATAATGACAGGTGACTGCTGTCATAATTCAACCGCCACCATTGACAGTTAGTTGCATCCTAGCAACCAACCATTAGCAGCAAGGAGTTGAATAATTACAGCGGCAGTCTGCTGTCATTATTCAACCCCCGTAGCTGCCGTTTAGTTGCTGGTGGCAGCTGGCAGGGCTTGAATAATGACTCCTTTCTCTGTGGGTTGATGAACTTTCACTAACCCACAGAGCGGCACCACCCCTTCAAGTGTTGCTCAGGGCATGTGCCATATGTGCCCTGCCCTGGATACGCCACTGGCTGGGTACTACAATGGGGGACAGGTATCAATGCAGCCAGGTCTGTCTGCCTTGATTACATAAGCAACTTAAATACATTGCTGAGGCAGCCACTGCTGCTCCTTCTTTCAGGGATCTGAGGATCGGAGGCTTGTTGGGCATGATAGAGGATCCTGCCAGTATCCTGATCCCTCCAGACCAGTGGTCTCAAAGTACAGGCCCCACCCACGAGTCGGTACTATGTGGCCCGCAGCCAGGTCAAAATCAGTGGCGGACCTAAGGAACAAAGAGCCCTGGTGCAAGATTTTTTTTGCCCCCCACCTAAAAAAAAACCCCACAAACCCCCCAATCCACATCCCCTGAAGCAACCACAAAAAAATAAAGTTAAAAAAATAGAAAAAAATTGATCGAAAAAATATTTGAGCATATTTATTAGCGGTGCAGGGAGGAGAGCTCAGCCTCCTGTGACAGCGCGGGCTGTCTCCGCCCACACAACGCTCTTCCAGTGTTCTATCACAGATTGTGACTAAGTTGGAATGTGTGACCGGTCACATTCTAACGTAGTTTTTTTCCGGGGGGAAAAATGTGTGACCGGCAAAAGGTGTGGAATTCAAAGCTTTCTCCGCTGTTCCCAGGCTGATTGGCATTGCAGATGGTATGCTTAGTAGAACCGATCTGCTGGGAACAACTGATCGGTCTTCAAATCTCACTTCTATCCGACTTTGTATTGCACTCGCAAAGTCAGATAGAAGTGAGATTTCAGGACCGATCAGTTGTTCCCAGCAGATCGGTTCTCCTGCACATACCATCTGCGATGCCGATCTGCCCAGGAACAGTGGAGAAAGCTTTGAATTCTACACGTTTTGCTGGTCACACATTGTTACCCTGGGGAAAATGGGTGTGGCTACGTTAGAATGTGTGACCATGTGACTGGTCACACATTCTAGATCCATGAACCCATCGCACTCCTGACCGCTTGTCTCCCATTAAAGAATCTGGGTGCTGCGGTGGTCGATGGACGGCAACCGTCATGCAATAGCAGGAAACAGGGACACCGGCCCTCCAATGTTAGTTCAAATATAAAGGATTTTTATTGTAGAAAAAACTACATGTCACAAAGTTGTGACGACCGTTTCGGGGTCGTCGCAACTTTGTGACATGTAGTTTTTTCTACAATAAAAAGACTTTATATTTGAACTAACATTGGAGTGCCGGTGT
>NW_017308349.1:43816-66303 GCF_000935625.1 Nanorana parkeri | reverse complement strand
GGAGTGTGGGGACATCAGTATCCGGCGGGCGTGCGCGTGGCCCCCGCCCCCCCTCCCCCAATTCAGTGCGTCAGAGTATGGGGACATCAGTATCCAGCGGCCGGCGGGCCCCCCATCTTTGCGCCGGGAGTGTCAGATGAACGGATGATCCGACACTCCCGGCGCAGGGACGGGGTGCCTGCCAGTCGCTGGATACCATCTATGCACAGGCCAGGACTGTGCTGCGCCCCCCTGAGGCTGAGGCCCTAGTGCACCGGCACCGGCTGCACCGGCGGTAGTTCCGCCACTGGCGGTACCTAACTTGCAGGAGCAGCTACACGGCCTGCATCTGTCGGATGCAGTCCACATAACTGCTTCTGTGCCGCGCTTGGATGCTTTCGGCCAGCGCTCTGATATCTTTCAATGAACGCTGGCCGAAAGGATTGATTAGTAAGAACTGCAGCAGACCTTACCAATCAATCACTAGATCACCAGAGATCGATTATGCCTCCTCACAGCCTCCTCCCTCCAAAAAGGTAAGCAGGAGAGGGGGCTCTGTAGGGACCGGAAATTATATAATTTTATATGTGTGTGGAGGGAGTGTTAGAACCGATAAAATTGACATCTATGATACAGCTTTGATGCAAAGGTGTTCCTTGATATCCTGAACTGAATCAACATGTGGCTGGGATGGGGGCAGGGGCATATGATGGAACCTTCTTCCTGTGTAATCATCTGCACTAACCTAGCTCACAAGCAGGAACAATGGTGACCTTGGTGACCTCTTGGACAAGACACGTCTTTCTGGACTCTACAATCAAGAATGTGATTCGCTGAGACCTGCTGGAGAGGAGTGTTCTGAGCACAGAGAAAAACCCATGGCATGAGTGAATGAGAGAGAGAGAGAATGGTGTAGCTAGCTCAAGGATCCTGACCCCCCTCCAATTCCCTTAATTGTAACTAGAATGTATGTGAATCTTTTTGTACATAAACCCAACACTTATTTAAGATTCAGTTGTTCATCAGTAATTTAAGGCACCCCCAAATCAGAGCACATTCTACATTTGGCACCCCAGAAAGAGTGTGGAGATTCCTAAATCCACATAGAACCTACAAGACAGAATTGCTCTAATTCAAGTTGCTGAAAGAACAGACCAGACCTGTTGCACGGATCTCGTGGTGAAGTCAGCTGGATCTTGGACTTTGTAGAAGGGTTGAAAGTGTGGTGAGTTGTTCATTGAATATGCAAAAGTTCTAATTGTTTATTGTCCTTGAGTGTATGTGAAGTTGTAATAGTGGATAAAGTATTGAATGCTGTACTTTAATGAGCTTTAAAGCAGAGGAAAGTGTGGAATCTGTGTAGATGAACAATTAGTGTTTTGTTTGCAATCTGAAAAGCATTATGACACCTCGGCTCACAGACCATTCCAAACTCATTCGGAAACTCATGAATAGTATTCGGGAGTTTCCGAATGCTATGTCGCATTTGACAGCTGAGAGTGTCAAATGGGCGGAGCAAGCCGTGACGCCACAGCTCGCTCCGCCGATCTGTTTATTTTCGGGCTGAATGTCATTTTGCGGCAAGTTTTCGTCGGGATCGGACGGAGGTCGTGCGGCGGGACTTTTTTTATTGCGGCAGGTCGGCGGGGGTCGTGCATCGTGATTGACGCTGGATTACATCGATGGAGCAATTTTTTATTTATGTTTACCAGACCTAAAGGGTCTGGTATGAATTGGGGGGGAACCTCACCCTTTTTTATGTTTCATCTCAAACTAAAAAAAAAAAAATATAGATTTTTTTTTTCCTAATGTCATTTTGCTGCAACGAACTTTCGTCTAAAAACGAAATTTCAACCGGACTACCACTAACGAATTTCAGGAAATCAAGAATTCGGATTCATTTTCATTCCTTTTAGCTGTGATTCAGAATTCGGATACATCCGAATCTCCGAATTTCCAAAATTTCGCCCGAATTTCGTTTCGAAACGAAACGAATCGCACATGTCTACTCCTTTCCAGGTTAGCAGATTTCACAAATGGCACTCTATCAATCCTAAACACTGACACAAGGCAAGGATGGTTAGTTTACATAGCTAAATACAACCAGCACTGTGTGTAGGACAATGAATTACCGTATATACTCGAGTATAAGCCGAGTTTTTCTTTATTCGGGACGGCTTATACTCGAGTATATACGGTAGCCAGAGTTGCCTTTTAACCATTTGTCCATAAGCTATAGGCTATAAACATTCCAAATAGTAGAGTTTCTTTGTAAAGCAAATTATTCTCACCTTGAAAATGTCTTTTATATCTCTGTGCTGTGTACAGCAGCTCCTCTACCATGCCTCCTTGTTTTGTGCAGGTGGATGGGGTAAGAGAGCAAAACTGAGTTACCAAGTCCATTTTCTTAAGTTACCACGACTTAAATTTCATTTTACATCAATAAATGCAGAAATTTGACTGTACATGACACAAAAAATTTACTTGCTGTAACTTCCAGCATTATAATTTCAACACAACTCATGAAAGTAGGTTTTCAAATTAAAAAGTTTATTTAAACCAATAAATTAGGAATTTTATTTTGGAAATACGCATTTAATTAAGTGGTGGTAACAGGTCTCTTGAGTTACTTTTTAGAGTGTATGGGGAGGGGCAGTAGAAGTGTATTATAGGCTTCATTCACAACTGTATCTTTAGATGCAAATAGGGATTCTTGCATCAGGAACGTGTGTTTTCCTGCAGCAGGAATGCCAAATCTGGCGTTTAAAAGCGGCAGCTGTCACCTATTCAAGTTAATGATCAGGAGATGACAGCTGCTGCATGTAAACGCCTGCACACCACATGTAATGGTATGTGATATGATACTATGTGGTTAGGAATCAATCACTCTCCCTGGACGCAATGATTGTGCATCCAGGGAGAGTGTTTTCTAAATGCATGTAATCATATCACATCCCATTACATGCAGTGTGCAGGCGTTTACATGCAGCTGCTGTCACCTGATCATTAACTTGAATAGGTGACAGCTGCTGCTTGTAAACACCTGATTAGGCATTCCTGCTGCAGGAAAACGCAAGTTTCTGACGCAGGAATCCCTAATCACACCTAAACCTACAGAAATGAATGGGGCCTTATTGTGTGTATATTAGTGTCCATTTTACCAAACCGGATATAGTTCAATTTTATTTAAAAGTATGAAATTTGACAAGCGGCCCCCCTCTTAAAATGTAACGGGCGTGTGCAACGGTCGGGTCTTTTCTGCCCGTGCGTGCCCGCTAGACGGCAACCCGCAGATGTAGCAGTGCCGTCCGTCCGTTTTTTTACTACGGGCGGACGGCAAGAGGTTAAATGGTGCGGATATTGTGCAAAATGGGTGTGATTACGGGGGTGTGGCCACTAAAGGGTGTGGCCACTGAGGGGCGCTGTAAAGCTTTCTCGCACAGGGCGCCTAAAGGCCTAAGGCCGGCCCTGCAGGTATACCAGCTGCAAAACAGCATGGCAACGTTTTGCCAGGGCTGTTGTATAGGCAACAGCAAATTGTGTGTCTTGAAGGAGTTGCATGATTCAGCAAGCATAGATATTACATCTGTGGTCATATTGACCCTGTCAATGACAGTGTGGTCCAGTGAAAAACTACCTTCCACAAGCTGGTGGAGGGCAGGGATGGCCTTCTGGGCAAACAAAAGGTGGCTGGGTACCTGCTACTATGGTGTAGCACAGGTCAAAAAATAGTGTAAGTGGGCCACAAGTTGATATGGGAGCAGCTATAATGCCTGCAGTTTTGCCAAGCTGGCATTCAGTTACTAGGCATGGGGCTGTTTAAGTAATAGTTTTTCTTCCACTTTAGCAGCTGCAGAAGAGGCACCTGCTTGGTCAAGGATGCTGCTGAAGATTGCAGGGTGGGGTTTTGTTTGGTATCTATTTACTCGTTGTAGACTCATCTTTTATATTTTATTTAAAAAATGGGTATTATATTGTGTTTGTGGGCACTACAATTAACATACGTTTATTTTTTACTAAAGTTTTGGGTTTGATAAAGAGTTGCGCTAATATCGTGAGACATACAAATTTGGAACTGCCACTATTTTATTCTACAGGACCTTTGCTTTCAGAAAATATATAATCTTTATGGGTTTTAATGGGTTATTAAACCCTCCCCTTTATTTTGGGGATATATCTACTGCTAGCAACCATTAGTATATGCAAAAACATTTTTTTTTTAAACTTCTCCAAAGGGTTAAAATTACCTGTGTCTCTGTCGCGCGCTCCCGTCCGAACATCTGAAAATTCTCGGGTGGGCGCATCCGTAGTTCAGATCTTCGGCCGGGATAAGAGAAAAGACACAAGGTAAGTAACTGCAGCAGCGTGCACCCGCACAGACTCTGTGGGACAGGAAGTGCCAGTTAAGACAGAGTCAGCGCTGGATCGGAGACCGGCACCAGCGCTGGAGGGACTCCTGAAGACTACAGGAAAGAAGAAGATGATTGGATTAAGAAGCATAATTAAAGGTAAGTCCTTACATTAGCATTGTGGGTGGGATTTAGCCTTTTAATGTCACTCAAGTAATTTTCAGGCCTAAAATGTGGATTATAACGTGTGCAAAAAAGGCCTTGGCAGCGAAAGGGTTAAAACAGGGAAACAGCTGGAGTTTGTGAGAGGTTAACCTTGACAGATGTGTCTTCCTTCAACCATGTAAACCCAAAAGTATGTAACTGTAATGTCTGTGCAGTGGCATCACAAGGGGGTGCAGGGGGTGCGGCCCGCACCCGGATTGCGCGATGACGTCACGCGCATGCGCAGTGACATCTCGGCGGGGTGACACTCGGTTACCGCTCCGGGTGTGACCCAGCCTCGGGACACCCCTGTGTCTGTGTATATCAAAAATGATGAGGTGTTTGCCTATAACAACCATTTTTGTTCATATTTTAACAACTGCCCTAGTTATACATGCTTGTGTACTTTTGATTTCCCCTGTTAAAAATGTAAAGATATGTAATAAATTCATTTATAAACTGAGACAAGCTCAACTGTAGTCAGAACTCAAGCAGCCTTTTGCTTAATAGATGTTTTAATAAGAAGGAAGAAATGTGCA
The DNA here is from genome assembly GCF_000935625.1 of Nanorana parkeri. Lineage (NCBI taxonomy): Eukaryota > Metazoa > Chordata > Amphibia > Anura > Dicroglossidae > Nanorana > Nanorana parkeri. The sequence goes on along the minus strand of NW_017308349.1, from coordinate 61,232 downwards.
AACAATTAATCTGAACCAATTTTTTTGGAGAAAAAAATATAGAAGGTTATATCCACTCTGCTTCTTTTACCAGTTAGACAGATTGTACACTTCTCTTAGCCAAGTGTCTTCTTCCTGTGGTGAATAAAAATAAATAAGAAATACTGTTTATCCTTGTTTCAATCACTCTGGACAAAACATATCTGCCTATATTATATTTCTAGGTATGTAGAAATATATAAACCTGACTGGTACAAGATTCCGTATCCTGTATAGATCTACGATTCTCCACATCATCCTCACAGTCTGAGCTGTGCTGACCAGAACGGTGGATAAAACCTTTAGAAGCATAATCAGAATCTGATGTTTGGTAGGAGGATACTATGCCCGATGCCAAAATGCCTCCTCTTTTTTTCAGACAATATGAAAAATCTAAGAACAACAAGAAAACATATTTTAAAAAAATAGGGCACTTATGTTGCAGAACCCCAAAAATGCATGCACTTACGTATACATAGCACAAAATTATACTGAGGCTGGATGTATATACATGCAAGGTTCCAATTGAAGGAACTATCCGGGATTTACCAAACATACATTGCACGCCCTCTATTCCAGGGGTGCCCATTAGGTCGATCGCTATCTACCAGTCGATCACAAAGTGAACACTGGTAGATAGCGATCAGCTCAGTGACCTGTGTCCTATCCTCCCGCAGGTGCTCGTGTGGCTGAATGTGTCAAACGCCGCAGACGGGAAGGGGCGGGACACCTCTCCCCGTGTGCAACGTCGGCCACACGAGCACCACGGGAGGACAGGACACCGGTGCACGAGAGAAGACCTGGGAGGCTGCTGCAGTGGAGGTAAGAAAAGACAGACAGGGGAGAGAAAGCAGAGAAAGTGGGAGAAGAGACAGCAGAGAGAGAGAAGCTAATAAGCAGAGAAAGTGAGAGAAGAGACAGCAGAGAGCCAAGAGAGACAGCAGAGAAAGTGAGAGAAGAGACAGCAGAGAGAGAGAAGAGAGACAGCAGAGAGAGTGAAGAGACAGCAGAGAGAGAGAGAAGAGAAACCAGATAGAAACAGGGGAGAGCATGAGGAGAAAGAGAAGAGACAGGAGAGGGCAGTTCACACCACAAAGTCTGCGTACCAGAGTGTTCGGCCTCTAGAACGCACTGGAGCGCAAGCTGGCCAGCCCCCTGCGTACAGGGACGGGAGGGGTTGCATTGAAGTCAATGGCACTGCAGCCACGCCCCCCTGCCCGCAGTGTGATCGCCCGCACCCGAAACGCAGGTACATTAGTGCCTTTGTTCCAGTCCAGTGTGATCTGCAAAAATAGTGCTTGCAGCATTTTTGCACATCGCACTGGACCGGAATGCAGGCACTAATGTGCCTGCGTTCCGGTTGCGGGCGATCACACTGCGGGCAGGGGGCGTGGCTGCGGTGCCATTGACTTCAATGCCCCTGAAAGCAGGTGTTTTTTCGTTGGTAGATCTCATTGAGCTCGTCATTTGAAAAGTAGATCTCCAGACGAAAAATTGTGGGTGCCCCTGCACTATTCCATGCATGCTAGATGCTTCATAAACAGTAATATTTGGGAAACACAGCCCAGTGCCAGCTTGCATTTACTGTAGCAGCAAAGATGCAAATTGAGTTAGTTCAATATTCCTGTAATTACAATGCTGGTAATTTCATGCCATAATGAGACCTGTAAGTCAGCAAAGGAAACCTAATTGAATCTTTTTTAGCATTTCAGTAAAAACAGAAGCCGGGGAGTCATAAACTATCACCGTGGTGCCTCTGTACATCGTTTGTCATAGATGCACAGGAAGTTACACGAACATTGGGATTCTGGCAAGATTAAGGCCCCATGCAAATTAATTAAAATACATGCTTCCAGGTGAGTTTGGAGCTATTTTCTAAACGCACCTGAAGGCATGTAATGCTTTACTATGGCTGAATGCACACTTAGATGTTTAGCAGTGTCTAGGTACATTCAGTCTAGCTGCATTTACACAAGCAAGATTTTTCTGTGTCCTGAGACCGTTTAGCCTGGTTTTATGTAGGGATGGGCTGCATGTTCGAGTTGAACATGAGTTTGACTTGAATAAATGGACAAACAAATGACTTCGCCAAATGCACAAACTTTGTGGGATGTTCGCGGTCTGTTGCGCCTTCTGAAGCTCTAATTGGGTAAAGGCTTGCACCAGACCACAGGTCAGGTGCAAGACTTTCCCCAATCAGGGCTCAGTACTCTGTTAGAGCCATAATTGGGCAAAGTCATGATGACTTCGCCCAATCATGGCTCATAACTATGTCCCAGCAGCACACTATAAAAGGCTGCTTACACTACAGCCCTACCTTAAATGTGTTGCTGGAGTTAAACTAAGAGAGAATCTATAGCAGAGTTCTGTAGCAGAGTTCTGTAGCAGAGTTGTATATCAGAGTTGTATACAGCGTTCTATATCAGAGTTGTGTACAGCGTTCTATATCTGAGTTGAATACAGCGTTCTGTACTATAGCAGTCAGTCATACTGGTCTATTATAGTAGTCAATCATAACAGTTGATTCTAATAGTTGATTATTGCTGTCTTTTGGAGTAAACATCATGTCAGAAAGGCCAAAAAAGAAAGGCAGACGCTTCCATGCAGCAATAAGAGGGCAAGCAGCCTCTGTGTCCGCAAGCCGTGATAGTGGTCGTGGACGTGGTGCATCCTCTGCAGGCAGGGCACGCTTGTCCTTTCTATCTGGTGCTGGCCGTCTTATTCAGCAACAACATACAGAAGAGTTGTTGGATTGGATAACAAAACCATCCTCATCCTCCTCATTCTTTGTCACCCAGGCTCATACTGGTTCTCAGTCCACCACAGCTGCCAAAGTGGCCTTTTCTGCCTTCTTGTCCACAGCTACTCCAGGTGTAGCCTCACCATCATGCATGGAGGAGTCAGCTGAATTGTTTCAACACACCGTCAGTGACATGCTGCTGGAGGATGTGCAATTCCAATGGTCTGATGTTGGCTCTGAGATTGAGGAAGGGAGTAACATCAGCCTAGAGGGAGGGGGTGCCAATGATGCACAACAAACTGGCACTCATGTTCCCCCAGCTGCAGCATACTGCCAGGTTGGCTCCAGTGACGAGGACAGAGGGGGTGATGATGATGAGGTCACTGACTCCACTTGGGTGCCTGATGGAAGAGAGGTGGAAAGTGAGGAGGAGGCACAACCCCAACGAGGCACGATGTCCTCCAGGGGCAGCCGTATGAGGAGCCAACCCATTGCATCAGAAGGCAGAGCTGCACTGGTGCAGGGCACTGATGTCTCGCAGCACACTTCCAGAACTCAGCTGTCTGGGAGATTTTCAGCACATGTGCAGCAGACTGCAGCATTGCTATGTGTTTCAAGAGGATCAAGCGTGGCAAAAACATCAGCCGCTTGGGTACCACGTGCTTGAAGAGACATCTGATCACCTGCCAAGCATCACGTTGGCAACAGCACCATAGAAAGGACAACACTTCTTGCTCCTCATCTGTCATCTATACTCCCACTATACATCATGCCATGTCCACAAGTTCCACTGACAGGGATGATGTTATAGCAATGGGTGTTACAGGTCCTTCCACCGAATCTGCCAGCAGCCCACCAGCTGCAGATTTTAGAAGTCAAATTTCACTGCCCCAGCTGCTGCAGCAGGAAAAAAAATACTGTCCTACCCATCCACATGCTCAGCGTCTAAATGCCAGCTTGGCCAAATTGCTAGCTTTACAGCTGCTGCCTTTCCATCTGGTGGACTCTGACCCCTTCCGTGAGTTTGCAGAATGTGCTGTACCACAGTGGCAGGTTCCCAAATGCCAATTATTTTCACGGAAGGCCATTTCAGCACTGTACCAGCATGTGGAAGGCAATGTTTTGGCCTCGTTGAACAAGGCAGTCAGCAGCAAAAGGCCCACATTACTGCCGACACGTGGTCTAGCAAACATGGACAGGGAGGTTATATTTCCTTCACGGCACACTGGGTAACTCTGCTAGCAGCTGGGAGGGATCCAGGACGGGGCTCCGTTCAGCCACCACGCCTCCAAAAAGCTGCTGATCTGAGATCTGCCTGCTCCACCCCCTCCTCTGCGTCCTCTACGATGGACTCCTCTGCAGAATTGTCCGGCAAAACAGCAGTTGACCGTAAGCGTTCCAGGGGCTACGCAACGGCTCAGGCAAAAAGATGCCATGCAGTGCTTGAGCTGGTTTGTCTAGGGGACAGGAGCCACACCGGGGCAGAGATTCTGTCAGCTCTGCAGGGGCAGGCCCAGAGAAGGTTAACACCACGCCAGCTTGAGCCGGCAATGGTTATATGTGACAATGGCAGCAACCTTCTCTCCGCCCTACGCCTGGGAAAGTTGATACATGTACCATGCTTGGCATACATCCTCAATTTGATGGTACAGCATTTCTTCACCAGGTACCCAGGGCTGCAAGAGCTTCTGAGGCAAACCAGAAAAGTCTGCAGACCATTTCAGGCACTCATTCCCAGCAAGTGTTCGTCTGTCTGAAATTCAAAGGGAATTCCACCTGCCCACAAACCGTCTGATTTGTGACATTCCCACCAGGTGGAACTCCAATTTGGCAATGCTGCAGCATCTGCACAAGCAGCAGAGGGCCATCAACGAGTACCTGTGTGAGTATGGCACAAGGACAAGCTCAGGGGACCTTGGCCTTTTTTCCCCACGTGAGTGGCTGCTGATAAAGGATGCCTGCACTGTACTGTAACCATTTGAGGAGGCGACGAGGATGGTGAGCAGGGACAATGCATGCATCAGTGACACGATCCCTCTTGTGTTCCTGCTGGAGCACACTCTGGGGGGAATTATAGATATCACTGAATAGATCAGGAAACTCTGGATTCAGAAGACTTCCTAGGCTGCCTAACTTTGTGGGCAATTATTTTGCCATCTTAAAGTAATGTTCTCAGTGTAGTGCACCGCCAAAGACCAAGACCCAATTTTTCCGCACCCGCATGTGACAGGTGCATATCATTTGAATTTTTTGCAGCAGGGTCCAATCCTGCACTCTTCCAGAATAACTCTGAAGGGTTACGGTGTGAAGGCCTGAAAATAAGCGAACTAATGCAGCCACCACAACTATATAATCAATTTTTGTTCTTAGGTTCAAATACTGTATACTCTACCTTCCAATTTCCTTGAGATCCGTTTTTTAACGGATGCTAACAGAAGGGCACCAAAAAATTAATGGGCATGAATGGTGCTAGTTCACACCAGATCCATAGCGTTACATTGCATGGTAGTGCATGGTTTACTTTTTTTATAACGTAACACAACAGAATGAAGTGGTGTGAACTAGCCCCATTCACACCCATTCATTTTTCGTTGCCCTTCCTTTAGCATCCATTGAAAAAGGTATCACAACGCAACAAATCGCAATGCAACAGATCACAACACAACGGAACCGGTGTGAATGGGCTCTAAAGTAAAAACTAAGGACCAGACACAAACCTTAATGACAGCAATAAGATTTCTATAAATTATCTATTAACAATATTGGTGTCCTCTTCTTAAAGTGACACTAAACTCAAAAGTTAAATCTTAAAAAAACATTCAAGTACCTTAACTATTAACAAAAATGTATCTTATTTGTGTAGATCCTCAAATCATCTCTGAATTCATGCTTGCACTTTCTTTCCTTTGGAGGGTGGCTGCTTTTGTTTACCACGGTTTATATGTGTGTTGTAAAGTAGCCACCAGGGCCATCTTTACTAGAGGGCAAAAGGGGCAACTGCCCTGGGTCCCAAAATTTACAGGGGCCCACAGCAATTGTTCCTTTCACCCTGAGCGGCAGGAGAGCAGCAGCACCCCTGGTGGCAGGAGGGGCAATGAGATCTGATCTCTGTCCCCCCAGCATTGGAAGTGGCATAGCACTTTAAATTTTTGAATTTATTCGACTGCCATAAGGTCCCGCGTTTGCTGGGGACCTCGAGGTAACCTTCTGTGGAACCACAGCGGGGCCTGTTTACAGCGCAGGCCCACACATCACCCCCGCTTAGACCTTACACATCTGCACCGCTGCGATCTGCCACCTCTGCACCTGCTGTGATCTGCCACATCTGCCCCTGCTGCGATCTGTCCTGCTGTGATCCTGCACATCTGCCCCTGCTGCAATCTGCCACATCTGCCCCTGCTGCAATCTGCCACATCTGCCCCTGCTGCAATCTTCCACATCTGCCCCTGCTGCGATCCGCCACATCTGACCATGCTGTGATCTACCACATCTGCCCCTGCTGTGATCCTCCACATCTGTCCCTGCTGCGATCTGCCACATCATCCCCTGTTACGATCTGCCACATCATCCCGTGCTGCGATCTGCCACATCATCCCCTGCTGCGATCCTTCACATCATCCCCTACTGCGATCCTTCACATCATCCCCTGCTGCTATCCTTCACATCATCCCCTGCTACTATCCTTCACATCATCCCCTGCTGCAATCCTTCACATCATCCCATGCTGCGATCTGCCACATCATCCCCTGCTGCGATCCTTCACATCTGCCCCTTCTGCGATCCTTCACATCTGCCCCTGCTGAGACCCTCCACATTTGCCCCTGCTGAGACCCTCCACTCGAGACATAAGGCTGGCACCCCAGAGCAGAGCAGCAGCATGGAGTATGTAGTAAACTCATATACTATTTTGCATTGCTGTATAATGTATTGCTGGGATTTATAGTCCTCTATAGCCGGTGCCACTCTGCATTACTGTATACTGTATTGCTGGGATTTGTAGTCCTCTATTGTCGGTGCCATTCTGCATTGCTATATCATTTATTGCTGGGACTTGTAATACTCAATAGCCGGTGGTATTCTGCATTGCTGTATAATGAATTGCTGGGATTTGTAGTCCTCTGTAGCTAGTGGTATTCTGCATTGCTATATAATGTATTGCTGGGATTTGTAGTCCTCTACAGCTTGGAGCCAGTGGCAGAACTACCAGGGTCACAGAAGTTGCATCTGAAACCGAGCCCTGGCACTCCACCACTGTCCTAAAATCATTAGTCTGTATTGTTTTACAAAAACTGTCACATGACACTAAAAAAGGTATTGGTAATTGGTATGGGCGAGTACTTGATAAAAAGTATAGGTACTCGTACTCGGTCTGGAAGAAAAAAAAAATTGCATCCCCAATATATACTATATACAGTGTTCAGCATAAATGAGTACACCCCTTTGAACAGTAAGATTTTAATCAGTATCTCAGTGAACACAAGAATAATTTCCATGAATTTGACAAAACCAAGTTTTATAGAACATTTGTTTAGCTCATTACAAGAAAGCAATGTTAATAATATAATTTAGATTACAGAATCTTCAGTTTTACTCAAACTAGGTGAAGCAAAAAAGAATGCACCCCACAACAAAAACTACTACATCTAGTATTTTGTGTGACCTCCATGATTTGTAAGGACAGCACCAAGTCTTCTAGGCATGGAATGAACAAGTTGGCGACATATTGCAACATCTATCTTTTTCCATTCTACTAGAATGACCTCTTTTAGAGCCTAGATGATGCTCCACTTGTCACTTCAGAATTCCCCATAGGTGTTCGATTGGGTTCAGATCAGGAGACATACTTGGCTACTGAATCAGTTTCACCCTGTTCTTCTTCAGAAATATAACAGTGGCCTTAGATGTGTGTTTTGGATCATTGTCATATTGGAAAAGTACATGACGACCAAAGGTGAGGGTATTACTCACCTTTGCGACGCCATACAGTTTTGAGCCATCAGTTCCAAAAACATTGATCTTGGTCTCATCACTTCAGAGTACAGAGTCCCAGTAGTCTTCTTTTTCAGCATGGGCCCTGGCAAATTGTAGGTGGGCTTTTTTGTGCATGGGCTTTAGGAGAGGCTTCCTTCGTGGACGACACCCATCCATTTCTCTGCAGTGTACGCCATATTGTGTCACCGAAACAATCACCCCAGTTTGGCTTTCTACTTCCTTAGCTGTCGAGGTGTTAACTTCCATGGACGGCCTGGACGTCTCTGTGAGATGGTTGCAGTTCTATCTTTGTTACAATTTTGTATCACTTTTGCTACAGTATTCTGACTGATAAGTAAAGCTTTGCTGATCTTCTTGTAGCCTTCACCTTTCTTGTGTAAAGAAATTATTTTCTTTCTCAGGCCTTGTGACATTTCTCTTCCATGCGGTGCCATTGCTGACAACATGAAATAGGAAGGGGTTTTCTTGCTTAAGTAACACCCTTTTATAATCAACTGTTTGCTAGACTTAAGATTTAACTCCCGAGTTTAGTGTCACTCTAATGGCCCAAAATCATTACTGCTGAATGTAGCTAATGACTGCAATTAGGGATGCACCAATACGGGTATTTCGGTATCAAGTACGAGTACCGATATTTCTTTTGGTACCCGCGAAGTCCCATGAAGGAAGCCAGGTGGCGTGTAAAGACTTGCCACCCAGCTTCCCGATTAGCGGGGAAGCTGTCCCTATGCTTCTAGGTGATGAGAAAGCATGGAGCCAGCTTTCTGATTGGCCATCTTCCCGAGCAATCAGGAAGCCGGGTAACAAGTTATTACACGCTGCCTTAGCTTCCTGATTGTTCGGGAAGCCGGCTCCATGCTCCCTCGTCACAAGTGACGAGGGAGCATGGAGCCGGCATCCCAGCCAATCAGGAAGTTGGGCAGTGTGTAATGACTCGCTGCCCGGCTTCCTGATACCGGAAGTATCGGGCTAGGCATCGGAGCATTTGGGCGAGTATGACAACTCACCCAAATACTCAGCATCTGCACCGATACTAGTATCGGTATTGGTGCATCCCTAATTGCAATATATTGTAGTTTGGCTGTAGACTTTATATACTAAGCATTCGTTACAATGCATCACAAATACCTCAAGTGTAATGTATATATAAAAAAAAACAAATGAAAAACTTTGCACCAGTAATAGTCAGCAGAAATCTCTCCTCCATTCTCTCTAAAGGCAGAAGCGATGTGTATTACATCACTTCCGCCTTTAGCTGTCATTTCTCTGGCTGAGAGCCAGAGAAGAAGCTGATGAAGTGTAAAAAAAAACGTTTTTAAAAAAAATGAAAGTCAGCATATAAAAAATTATAAAAAACACCAAAAACTGTTTTAAAAGTTAAATGTTTTAAGTGACTCTTTATTCCCAAGTACTTGTCTGAAGCTGGTAGCACAATCGAATCCCGAGAAACTCTAAAATTGGAACTCTAACAAACCCCACGTTTCCCCTCCGCCATTAAAATTCCTACCAGACCTTAACCTCCCTGGCGGTATGATTTTTTATTTTTTTCATGTCATTTTTCGGTCTATTTTTTTTTTCGCATTTTTTACGCTCGCAAGCGACGGAACCCGGAAGACGGAAGCCGGCATCGGCCGCAGAACACAGCGCAGCTCGAGAGACAAGGTAAGTAAATGCTATGCGTCTTTCCCGAGTGTGGCTAGGGGTTACCGCTTACGGTATGGAAAAGTAACCCCGAGCTACACTCGGGAATACCGCCAGTGAGGTTAAGGGCCTGGTATGACTTTGAGGGGGAACCCCACGCACTTTTTTTTTGTTTTTATTACATGGGGTTCATCTTAAAATTCCTACCAGACCTTAAGGGACTGGAGTGACTTTTGGGGGGAACCCCACACTTTTTTTTTCTTTTTAAATGGGATCCCTCCTAACATTTCCTACCAGACCTAAAGGGTCTGGTATTGTTTGGGAGGGGGAACCGCACACTTTTTATTTATTTTTTTAAATGTCATTTTTTTTTCTTTACAACTGTCATTTTTACTGCAGCAGGTTCTATACATTGTACAGATGCGCCACTTTACAGGCAGTTTGAGGGGAGCCCCAAGACACGATATTTAAAGGAATTTTTCATTTTTATTGTTACACTTTAAGTGATGTTAAAATCACTGCTCCTTTAAGAATGGTATTTTTTTAAAAGTTTTTATCTCATTGATACATATCCCTCAGGGCAATACCCGAATCCCCATACCTTTTTATGGCCAAAAAATTGCATAAAAGCCTTCAAAATGGAGTCAATTGATTTTCAAAGTTCTAGCCCCAAAAACTTGCATTGAGTTTGAATTCAAACTTTTTTCATATTCTAAAGTTCGAATTCGAACCGAACAGGGTGGTGTTCGGCCTATCACTAAAGTAAAGTGTCTTTTTAGAAAATTGCTGACAAGTGTTTTTTTTTTTTATAGCAGAAGTGACTGTTTAAGCCTCTGCTGCCAAGAATCTCCCACCTGCCTGTCAGCAATTAGTTTTTTTTCTGTGCCCTGAGCCGCGTATGTGCAGCTCAGTGCACAGACCTGGCATGCCGAAATTAAGTAACTCTTCTGCACCCAGGAGAAGACCAGGAGAAGATGGAGACTTCAGCATTGAGAAGGGAGAGCAGACAGGACAATGCTGGAGGGGATTGTTTGCAAGGTAAGTTGGCCATAATAAGCTAATATGTTGTGCATAGTAGCACATTATGGCAAACAATTTACTCTTCTGCTTTAATTAAAACTCATAACATAAAAATTAATGTATTCGAATAATGCTTCCAAATTAAAACCCTTTTTATTCTAGCAAATAACATGCAATTTAGGACAGACTACAAATGTAAACTGCAGAATTGACACTGCAAAACATTGTCCTATAAGATGGAAAGGGCTGTTGTAGTTAAGTGGTTAAGAAGACAAAAGCTAACATTTACAGGGATATTCACTAAAGGGTGAAGAGTTTGGAGAAGGCAGGAGAAGTGAACAATCTAGGACAAAATAGCTGATTTGGAAAAATTCTGCCTGTTCACTTCTCCTGACTTCTCCAAACTCTTCACCCTTTTGTGAATAACCATGTTAGTTTAATTGCCAGACTTTTAGATACTATAAAATGCCTCATTAAAACTTTAATGATAAGCATAACATATGGACCAAATTTCATTGTTTTACATTTTTTGTATGCCTCAAAGTTATCAGTCGTTATAAAGTGCGGTATCAACTGAATGCAACTATAGTATAGCTATATATTATGTAGAGTAAATGTAATTTACTATACCAAAATTATCATCTTCTTTATCATTTAAATTATGAGATATTGATGAGCTTCCATTCAATGTAACTTGTTCTGTTCTTGTTGTATCCTGTGGGATAGAAACTGACTATATTTGTATGTTTCCTTATGCAACAATATGTCAAATATACATAATCATAAGTGAATAGTTACCGTAGTAGTATAGCATAGATAGTATATTAAAGCTTCACATAGATGAATACAGTACTGTAATATGTGCTTAGGGGCAGTTTGTAGTATTTCAGATTCAACAGAATAGACCCCATACATAACAGTTGTGAAAATTGATCATATAAGATCGTCATGTCGTGCTAAGTACTCTCTGATTACAGGGTCAGAAAGAACATATAGATATGAATGACTCAGTACTGACAATCACCTAACACATTTTTACATTGTGTTATACCCCATTAAAGGATAACTGCAACCTCAGGCCTTATGTGATGCTGCAGCCCTGTTAATTTTAACAACTATCCTCACTGGAGGATCTCCACATCACTGTAAGGCACGTGCTGACATGAAGATCAGTAGAGGAACCAGTGAAAGCTGCCAGCCACCAAAAGGTTCACTCAGCGTGCAGTGAACAATAAACACTATTCCTGCCCACCTCTGCTTGATGAAGTGTTGGTGATCATGTGTACCCTGCTGCTGATAGCATGGACCAGCAACAGGGAAAAATGTAACTTTATGTGATAGTGGAGGGTAGGAATGGCTTTCTGAAAAAAAAAAAAAGCACAGCTGGGCTTCTGCTTTTGTGCGGCCATGCAGGCTATGAACTGGCAGAAGGGTGCTATTTCCACTATAGTGTGGAAGGCCTTACAGTACCAAAAGCTTGGCCAAACTCATGTTCAGATGCTGGGTAAGGGGTTGGTTAGGGGAGAACTTCCTTTTCCACTCCTCCCACACCTGCTGTGCCTGTGTACCTGTTCCACCATATTACTTTTGATGGCTGCTCTCTGCTTTCTGCTGCAAATTAACCCTGCTCTTTGACAATCTTCTCCCTCTTCCAGCATGTTGCTGTTTTCACAGAGCTGTGTTGGTCTTCCTCTTATAGGATCTCAGTGCACCGATCCATCCTCCCCTATTCTGCTTAATCTACTGTCTTACTCCTTTTGCCAGCTGTGTGAAGTTGGCACCCCATGTGTTTGCCACTGCTGGTCCTCCTCCTGAAAACAAAAGGTTCTATGCATCACTGTAGTCTTCCTTGGCTTGCAGCTCTTGCTGAAGCAAGCTACAAATTAAGTGCTTGAATAATTCCACTGACTCCTTGTAACAAGGTTAAAGGGGTATGGTGGGATTATACCGCTTCAACCTCATCCTGTTTGTGAAGCTGATCACTCTCTACCACCTCCACACCCAACATATTTGAAGGTGCATCTCTAAATTTTAGTACTTAGAGCCCTTTAGGTTTTTGCGTTAATTGCACACAGGGTGATAAAAAATCTGTAATGGATATAAAAGGTCTTTTCATTTATACAGTATGTGAAGGCCTCACAAAGGCGTTTTGTCCTAACTATCCTTCACTTTTGTATTACATTGCAGTGTTACTTGGTTGGCCGGCCAGGGACTATTGAATGTCAGCTGCCTATAGAACCCACCTTTTTACTGCTACATGCACCTGTTGTCCTCGTCTGCTTACAAGCTGTTCTTAGAAACATGGTCTGTATGATGCCAATAACACTTTTTTTGTTAAACCCCTAAAACATAAAATTAACATACATTACACCCAAATAAGGGAAATTATATAGAATACTTATACCATATCTATTTGCATAAAGTGATTTATATTTCCCTGTTACATACAGTGCCTCATTCCTCTGTATTACAAGCAAGGCTCATACTTCTTTTTTTACACAGAATAATGACAAATTCAAAAGTACAATGTCAGGAAGAGATGCAAGCCCTCTGTACCCCTATTTGACAATGCAAGAGAAGCTTCTTCTCTGGACAATAAGAACTATTAATTGCAAGACTTAAAGATCAGCTGCAGAAAAACTAATTTTAATTCATGATATAATCTACCTGTAAATTAGAGTAGCATGTCTTTCGAAACATTTGATTGGTGCTACCTCTTATTATACTGTTTATTGCTTCAGCTGTCACACGTCCAACTAGCTCCATTTTTTGACACTGCTATAAAAATACATTAATAAAATAATTTGTAAATATGGCATTACAAAATGAAATACAAAAATACTTTACATGACTCCTAGCTAATGTAAAGTAAACTATGAGGCTCAATTACAAATGTACTGTAATCATCATATATGTTTTCATTTTAAGTCCTACTTGGTTATATTGGCAGGATTAGCATTTTGTGTTACCCATAGTATTTTTCATAAACAAGTCTCATAATGTGTTATAACTTCCCCTTTATTCTTAGTATGAACAGCTTAAAATATTATTGTATTATGAATAATTATATTGTATTGTCACGATAACTGATGCATACTTACTCTTCTGAACTTGGTCTGGGCATCTAAGCTTTAAAATACTCTGGTCAAAAAAAGGTAATAACTTAACTGACATAGTGCAAGATAGTCAAAACGTGACAGAGAAAGCAGAATATGATCTATCACTAGCAGTGATACACTTTTATACACATGGTTATGATGTCTGTTTTACTAAAGCTCACCGCACATGTTACAATCTGATTGCACAACTAGGTAGTGCAATGACCTTTTTGATTGGAAACAAATTGATTGTATATATTAAGTAAGACCTCATTATACATAGTTTTGGTTTCTAAAATTGATTGTACAGAGATTGCATAGTCAGATTTTAACGTGTATGGCTTGCCTAAGGTTTGATCTGTTATGGCCAGGAAAAGGAATCTGGTTTACAGATGACATGACTATACCCACAAATAGGGATCTATTTATAAATGTTTTTTACACAATTTTCACTCAAGAGTCCCACAGTTTTCCAGTTAGAAAATTGTGTGAATTTTGTGTCAAAACATTTGCAAATAGTCCTCTTGGTGTTCATCTATATCTAGAGGTTTGTTTAGGGGCAGCCATATGTATAAATGTATATAGTGTAGATCAGGGGTGCCCATTAGGTCGATCGCGATCTACCTGTCAATCGCAAAGTGAACACAGGTAGATTGCAATGTTCTGTCCTCCCGCCGTGGGGCTTCTCCTCTGGATCCCCGCTGCTCTCCCCCATCTGTATGCAGCAGGTATCCTAGGAGAAGTGGAGGAAGCGATGCAGCCGGCGACGGGGGGCGGAGGAGGAAGCTGATATCACAGCAGCATGGCCAAACGGTGAGGAGAAAGAGATGCTTTACATCACTTCCTGTTTATTCATGAGTTTCTCAATGGGGAGTAGCACTCTGTACAGAGGCTCCTCCCCATTCAGAAACTGGATGATAGTAAATATTTTCTGAATGAATGGGAAGCCTCTGTGCTTTCCATTCATATAGAAAAGAGGCTGCAGACAAAGAGATTGAGGACTTCTCTCTCCCCGTGTGCAACGTTGGCCACATTCAGCCACACGAGCACTGCAGGAGGACAGGATGCCAGCGCACAAGAGGAGACCTGGGAAGCTGCTGCAGTGGAGGTAAGAAAAGACAGACAGGGGAGAGACAGCAGAGAAAGTGAGAGAAGAGACAGGAGAGAGAGAAGAGACAGCAGATAGAAACATGGGAGAGAGCGAGGAGAGAGAGAAGAGACAGCAGATAGAAACAGGGGGGAGAGAGCGAGGAGAGAGAGAAGACACAGCAGATAGAAACAGGGGGGAGAGAGCGAGGAGAGAGAGCGCAAGGAGAAAGAGAAGAGACAGAAGAGAGAGGGCCGGTTCACACCACAAACTCTGCGTTCCAGAGTGTTGGGCAAGGCGGCCGACTCCCTGAGTTCAGGGGCAGGAGGGGGCGTGGGTTTGTATTGAAGTCAATGGCACTGCAGTACTTGCAGCATTTTTGCAGATCGCACTGGACCGGAGCGCAGGCACTAATGTGCCTGCGTTACGGGTGGGGGGCGTGGCTGCGGTGCCATTGACTTCAATGCACAGCTAAAGCAAAGCCCTCCCACCCCTGAATGCAGGTGTTTTTTCATTGGTAGATCTCATTGAGCTTGTCATTTGAAAAGTAGATCTCCAGATAAAAAATTGTGGGCGCCCTTGTTGTAGATGTTAAAGGTATATAAGAAATTCTATACCAGGTGTTCTCTGTGGTTGTCCTTAATGGTTTCATTTGTTATCGCCTGCATGGAATTATGTCCTGTGGTCTGGCTCAAACACAAAATCTGGCTCTTGTCACCAAGATAGTTTGGTGGATATCTATGGCAAGAAAAGGAAAAAAAGTGGAAGCATGAAATAAACGAGAATACAAAAAAAATTATGTTGATAATTATCACATGCATTTAGGTTTTTACAATGGGATAAACAATATAAATACATTTTTACAATTTATTGTATAGAACTTAATTTTTGGTTGTGAGTAGACTAAACGAAAAATATTATTACAAAAGGCAGCTATTATATAATTAAACCCATTTAATTTATCAACATAATAAACAACACAGTATCCAAACACAAAAGGTCACAACAACAATGCTTATGATACAAAAAACACATTTCTTTAAAAATAAAAGCTGGCATGTGTTATATCAGTAAATTATCATGTATGGTTGTTGTGGGGTCAGGGGTGCCCCCTTACCTGGTTGCCGGCGGGTACGGCGTGGAGTGTAGTGTCCTTCCTGGGCTGATTCGGTGCCCGGCGGGGTTGCGGGTGCACGCATGCGTGGCGTGCGCGCGCACGTGATGTTGCCATGGCCTATTCCTCACTTCGGGTGCTGGTCATCAACAGGGAGAGCCTTGTTCTCACACCCACCTCTCCTCACCGTCCCATTGGTTCCCGGGGGTTTGAAGCTTCCTCGTTGCTCTGACAACGGGGGCGTTTCTGGTCCCTGCTGGGTTTAAATTCCAGCCAGAGCCAAGACTTGTTCCCCGCTATGTGGATTTCCTGGTTATCGACCCCTGGCTTGACTACTAGTTTATGATACTTGCTGCCTGCCTTGACCCAGACTGTACTCTGACGATGATTTTTAGACTTTCCCCCTGTACCTTTATCCTGGACTTGCATTCCGGTGCTGTTCTCTGCTATTGGGTTCCACTCCAGCAGACAGGGGGACTCCGCCCCCGTGACAATAGTTCTTGAATATGACTCTGATTTGCAGGTGAGTCAGCTGAACAGACCAAAATGTTTGGGCCCCGGAAGATATCAAATCCAAAATAATGGAGGAACATGTTACAATGCAAATTCAATTTACAACTTTGTGGGGTCCCTTAATGCTGTACTCATTATTACAGAATCACTAAGGGTCTTTTCTGGGGCCACCACCATTGATATTGTATGTTGGCAGCACATATTTTGCTTTATAAATTAATTTGTTTTTTAAAAAAGACTACTCTTTGTACACAGCATCAGCAGCATCCCCCCAATTTCTTTTTTTAAAGAAATATTCAAATTAAAAGGCTTTTCCCTTAGTAGTAGTATGAGCCTCAGCTGTTGTCAGTATAGCAAATAGTATTGTACATTGGTCATCTCTTTAAAAAAACCTATTTTTAACATTGCCAGTAGGCAAAAAGGTACCGTATATACTCGAGTATAAGCCGTCACGAATATAAGCCGAGGTACCTAATTTTACCACAAAAAACTGGGGAAAAATTTTTGACCCGAGTATAAGCCGAGGGTGGGAAATGAGGCAGCTACTGGTAAATGTACAAAATGAAGATAGATACCAATAAAATTACATGAATATTTATTTAAAAGAAAAACAATAACCTAGCTCTGTAAGTGGAAAAGGGGGTACAGGGCTACATATCATGTACTACGGATCATTTAACCCATTCATATTATAGTGATGCCACGCTTGGCGAGGTAAGTAAGAAGAAACCTGACCAGCTCGAGACGCTGACTCGAGTATAAGCCGAGGGGGGCATTTTTCAGCACAAAAAATGGCACACACACTGTAATACGCCTCAGGTAAGGCCCCATTCACACTTGGCGATTCGCAAATTGCACGTTTGTCGCGCGATTTGCATTTTGCGCGGTATCGCGCAAATGGTTGCATTGAGCAAGCTTGAATCGCGGCTAAATCCGCTCCAAAAAGGGTCCTGCTGTAGCGACACACGACTCGCGACAGCAGGACCCTTTGCCCTATTGAGAAGCATTGAAGAGCGATATCGCGCTAGACATGTGCACCAGCAAAAAATTTGTTTAGTTTAGTTTAGTTTTTAAAAGAAAAAAAAAATTGTTTAGTTTTGTTTCATTTTTCGGGTCCGAAATTAAATTAGTTTCGGACGAAATTCGTTAGCGGTAGTGCTGCCGAAATTTGTTTATGAAAAAAAAAAAAAAAA
>NW_017308349.1:33641-43639 GCF_000935625.1 Nanorana parkeri | reverse complement strand
GTTTTTTTTTCAATTAAAGGATTTTGTCAAAAGTCTGGACTTTTTACTAACTATTTGATTTAACCCTTTAGTGAATGGGTAGGGGTACAAGTACGCCTTACTCATTCACATGGGGGGGCGGCATTTGGGTGCCCCCTTATTTAAAGAGGTACCCCGATGCAAATAAGTCCCCTTTCCCACAGACCCCCACAACAACCGGGTCAGGGTTGTGGGGAAGAGGCCCTTGTCCCCATCGGCATGGGGACACCCTCCCAATGCCGAGGGCACGTGGCCTGGTACGGCGCAGGGAGGGGGGGCGCTCGATCGTCCCCCCCCCTTTCCTGCCCTGCCGGGCCTGTGCTCGGATCAAGGGTCTGGTAGGACTGTTAGGGGGGACCCCACGGTTTTTTTTTTTTAATTTTAAATTTCTACCAGACCTTAAGGGTCTGGTATGGATTTTGGGGGGAACCTCACGCTTTTTTTTTTTTTCATTTTTTGCAGACTGTAAAAAACAAAAAAAATAAAAAATAAATTTTGCTGCAACATAATTCGTCCAATAGCAAAATGAGAAATTACATTTAGGTCAATAGGAGAATGCCAATTCAAAAGCAAAGAACAAAAAAAATATTTATCCCCTACCTTACCCAGGACTAGAACCTGCAACCTTAACAATGGCAAACCTGTCCCCTCCCCTCTACGCTATTGCTTCTGTACTTTAACCATAGAACTGTTGGAGAAGGTAACTGTTGTATTTTTTTTTTCCTAATGTCGTTCTGCTGCAACGAAATTCGTTTAATAACGAATTTTGAGAAATCGGGAATTTCGGATTCGTTTGCATTCGTCTTAGCTTTAATTCGGATGCATCTGAATCTCCGAATTTCCGAAAATTCGTCCAAAACGAATTTCGTAACGAACCGAATCGCACATGTCTATATCGCGCGGTAAATTGCCGCGATATCGCGGGAATTACCGCGCAATAAATCGCTAAGTGTGAACGGGGCCTCAGTCTGTAGGATCACAGCTGCGGAGCTGCAGTAAAACGTGGAGAGGCTCAGCCCACTCCTTTCACAAGCAGCCAGGTTTGGTGGCGGTTATTCAGTATTCAATTCCAGGCGTCACTCTCCATAAGGAGAGTTTGGAATTGTTAACATCCCACACCGTCAGATAATGGCAATTGTTAGCGTGGCTCCACAGAGGTATTACCTCATACTCTCTGGAGGAGCATGCGTATATCACAATAAATGCTGAAGTACTCCATACTGATTTAACTAAAGAGAACATAAACAAGAATAGCTACCGGGTTACTGATGGCTGGGCCTGGTGTGAGGACTGAGAGTAATCCGTATCTTTATTATAGGCAGTTCTCCCACAGGGAGCAAGCATAATCTTCACTTAGGTGGTCTGACGCATTCTGTAGTTCGCAATCGGCTTAAGCCTCAGTTATACAAAAGAGGGCAGCATCGGTCAATGAACTGGAGTATAGATGCCTACATACTGACATGACAAACTGTCATGGGGCATGATGAGATCTGAAGTTCAGTAAGTCCGCAGAATATAACAGTGGGATGCCAGCAATACAGGAACAATGGTACAGTCTCTGAAAGATTACAGGCTGCTTGTGGTGTTTGGAGGCAGATGCCGACATACTGACATGAGTAACTGACATGGGGAGTGATGAGATCCAAAGTTCAGTAAGACCACAATTATATAACAGTGGGGCGCCAGCAATACAGGAACAATGGTACAGTCTCAGAGAGATTATAGGTTACTTGTGGTTTTGGAGGAGGCTTGTCCTTGGGATCACTCTGCAGGTAGCGGTAGTGGCAGTAGTCTGGAGGAGTAGACTGCAGGGTTTCCAGAGAACTAGACTGCAGGGTTCAGCAGCTGTTCTGGCAACCAAAGGGGCCCCTCAGGCAGTAGTGCAGTTTTCTCTGGTAGGTAGAGCAGTGGATGGTTGCAGGGCGTTCGTTCACTCTATTAGTGGAACTCTGAACAATCATCCCCTCCTCTCTTTATCGTGGCCGCTGCCGTGCGAGGGGCGGCCGCTGAGTCCGGTGCTGGAGCGCTCACAGGTGAGACCCTCACACACACATACATCATCACTGCACCATTACATTAACCTCTTGCCGTCCGCCCGTAGTAAAAAAACGGACGGACGGCACTGCTGCATTTGCGGGTTGCCGTCTCCAGACGGCAATTATTTTCTGCTTGCGCGCGCCCCCTAGCGGGCACGCACGGGCAGAAAAGACCCGACCATTAAACACACCCGTTACCGGGTGTTTGACATATAGGCGATCAGCAGGTCCATAGCCCGCCGATCGCCTATATGTGCTCGTTCGCGGCAATAACAAGAAGTGCAAAAAAATAAATGTAAATAAAAAAAATTAAAGTAACATATAAAAAAGTAAAATAAAATAAAAGTCACATAGAAAAAAAAGGGGAAAAACCCCCCCAAAATGTTTAACTCCCCCACCCCCACGTTTACGCGCCTATAAACGTAAATACGCGTCCGGTGCCCCAGCGCGCAAAAATTACAATTGCGCTACACATGTTACATATCGCCGCGAACGTCGCAGTGAGAGCAATCATTTTAGGGCCATCAATCACTGATAACACTAAACTGATGAGCGGTAACAGCTTTTAAAGCGTCGCCTATGGCCAATTTTGGGTATTATCGTTTTTTGAGGTTTCGCGCGCGCACGCAATTTTAAGGCTTGACATGTTTGGTGTCTTTTTACCCGACGTGACCCCATCTTTTATATTTTACCAAAAAATTGGGTAATAATAAATGTTTTATCATTTAATATAGGGGAAACTGTTTTTTTTTTTAAATTTCGGTAATTTTTCCTTAATATAGTAAAAAAATAAAACCCCCAGTGGTGAATAAATACCACCAAAAGAAAGCTCTATCTGTCCCCAAAAAAGGGTATAAAAATTAATTTCAGTACAGAGCTGCATGACGGAATAAATGTCAGTCAAAGTACCGCAGCGCTGAATACTGAAAAATGGCCTAGATGGGAAGGGGGTTTAACACCGCGGATGCCAACTGGTTAATGCAAAAACTGGCAATCACTTACAAAGGTGATTACTTACATTGGCAATGCAAAGGTGAAACTGTATAATAGTTGGAGAACTGGACCTTAATGTGACCTTAATTTACACCCATGTTTAACTCTAGTGATTCTTTTTGCATTGTGAAATGTCTTTATATTTCACGATAGCTTTGTAACTTTTACGATAAGAAAATTTGCATATAATGATCTTTTAACAGTTTGACAAACATGTATACAGTATATGGTAACTTACTAACTTATTGACTACATATTAAAAATAGGGATGATGATTGTTCAAATATGATATATGCCTTCCAAAACTATCCAACAATTTATTACCCAGATTATCATGTACACCCTATTAGTACACATCACTGTTATATTGTAATGCATGTGTAGCCCCTTCCACCCTAAGTGGAGTGGCTACTTAAATTTAGTGATGCTAGAACTGTAATCAGCCTGGCTGATTTGTAGTCTGGTATCATTAGGTGTTCTGCTATTGATTTCACCCAGGGGCAGACTGGGCAATACAAGATTATGGGGCCCCCTTGAGCTCTGCCCATATACAAGCCCCTCCCACACGCCCCACCTGCATAGACATTCTTGTGTCAGACATTTTTTCTCCACATTATTTTTCAAATAGTGGGCCAATTCACTAAGAGATGAATTGCCAGGGAACTGGTAGGAGAATTTCAAAATCTAGACCAATATAGGCGATTTGGAAAGCGAGCTAAATAGCAGAATGATTGGCAGACCAATACACTGCAGACTTCAGACCAGATCCAACACACAGGCCCGGATTCCCCACAAGGCCTCGGGGCGGCAGGGTGAAGAGGGGCGGCAGCGGTGTCCTTGTGGGGAAGATGCCCTCTCTACATTCAGTCCTGCTTTGCACAAACAAAATGTAGAGTGAGGCAGCCGATTTCACATGTAAACAGTGTGCAGCCTTCTCCCCTCCCCCCTGCACTTACCTCTCTCCTTTGGTTCCGTCCTCTGCCGCTGAGTCCCGAGTCTCTGACTGCAGTGAGCAGAGCGGCAGGGTTATAAGTATCCCTGCCGCTCCGTGTAGACTGTAGACAGTGAGAGGGGAGAGATGTGCTCTTCCTCTCTCACCTGTCACAGGAGTTCCAGCACAGTACTGTGCTAGAACTCCTATATTGGAGGTGACAGGGTCAATAAAGTCAATAAAGAGAACCTGTCACCTCCAATTGCTATCACACAGGGGATTGTTTTCTCCTGTGTGATAGCAATAAAGTTAGGTGAAAAAAAATATTTCATTGATCAAAAGAAAAAAAAGTGATTAAAAAGTAAAAAATTATAAGAAACAAATTATTAAAAAATAAGAAAATAATTATAAAAATTAAACAATAATAAGATAAAAAAAATTATAAAAAAGTGAATAAGATAAATAAAAAAATAAAATGAAATTGATAAAAAAATTATGAAATAAATAAAAATGAAAGAAAATTAGAAGAAATAATTAAATAAAAAATAAAAAGTGATAAAAAAGTTTTAAAAAATTAAGAAACAGTAAAAAAAATTGACACTAACCCCGCCGCCCTGCCATCTGGTTGCCATTCTCCATTGATGGGAAGGGGGGCGCATCGCAGAACCTGGCCTTGGGGCGGCAGGGAGACTAAATCCGGCAATGCCAATACACGGCAGATCTCAGATTAGAACCAATACAAGACAGATCTCAGATTAGAACCAATACAAGACAGATCTCAGATTAGAACCAATACAAGACAGATCTCAGACCAGGACCAATACCCTGCAGACCTCAGACCAGATCCAATGTACGGCAGACTGGGAAGTTAGAATGACACATACACAGCAACATCTCCGGGATCAGCCAACACACACAGTCTGATCCCCGTAGTATGTCACCCTCACACTCGCATTACTGGGCAGCTCCTTCCATGCCAACACACGTGCTCACCTTACGCAGGTCCGGCAGGTGGGTGCAGCAGATGCGGAGGGTCCCACCAGGGGCCGATGCGGAGGGTCTTAGCAATGGCAGATGCGGAGGCCTCCCCAGGGGCAGATGCAAAGGTCTCACCAGGGGCAGATTTTTTATATGTTGTTAGTATTATATAATTATATAAGTTAGGTGGTTATATGTGCTGATAAACTATGTTTCCATAAACATATTAAAACTGAGCGATGGAGTTCAGCATGGGTGAAATGATCCGCAAGTCTCTTTTCAGTCATCAGAGCAATAGGCAGGAGTAGACCGAATGTTTGAGCTTCTGGCAATCATAGAACAGGCAGTAATGCTGAAGTCTGCTCTCGGTCTGTACACAACCACCACAGCGTGACAAACCCCCCTCCTCCCGCGCTATCTCTGTGCTCTTTTCGGCCGCGCCGCAGCCAAACTAGTAGATGCAGCTGTGTTAAAGCCGCGACGGCAGTGTCTGTTGGACCCGGGAGGCGGGGGACACTGCCCTTGCCACTTTAACAAAGCCGCATCTACTAGTTGGGCTGCAGCTCAGCCAAAAACAGCAAGGAGATGGCGTACACAGCTCCCCTGCCTTCTCCCCGCCCCTGCCTGCCACTTTTGCCATCCATGTAACACTAGCGTGAATGGTCGGTTGATGTGAGGACTCACTAGTAAGTCCATGAAAGGGGTGACTGGCTGGGGGATGGTGCACTCCTCCCACTGGGCTCCCTACGTGTATACACAACGGCTGGCCGGGAGGTAGTTCAAATATACCTACTCCACAACCTCTCTTCCTGGCAATGTGGATCAATATGATTACTAAGCTCAAAATGGGAAGTGCTTGTCTTTAGAACTACATGATTGATGACATGGGGGAAAAGTGTTGATGCCTGCAGAAACAGAAGACAGCATTACGTAAAATGTTTACCCATCTTAATGGTTCTGTTAATGTATCCAGTGTAAAGGAGGTTTGTTATTAATTTAGGACTATAGATGTGCTTTCAGGAAAAGTACAGTGAGGGAATTTATAAAAACTGGAGGAGACAAAATCTGGAGCAGCTCTGCGTAGCAACCAATCAGCTTCTCTCTTTCATTTTCAAATCTTAACTGTACAAATGGAAGAGAGAAGCTGATTGGTTGCCATGGGCAACTGCTCCAGATTTTGTCTGCTCCAGTTTTCATAAATCCCCCCCATCCGCAAGCACATGTTTTGGCTAATCACTGAAAGCATATATTTAACCCAAAAACAAAAATGTAATAGATTGGAGTTATCCAATCCTTATCTGTGTTGGCTGCATTCATTTTGTAAGCTTTTTTTTCATTTATTTTCACCTGGTGATCAGGCCAGTAACACACTATGGTGTACGTTTAATAAATATCACGAGTTAACTTTACTCAGCAGATCTCTTTGTTTTTCTCGGCTGCACAGAGGCTGGTTAGTAACCTGCGGAAAATACCGGCGCCCGCAACTTCCCCACAGGGTCACCGCTGCCGCCCCGAGGCCGGGCCTCGGTGGCCTTGTGGGAAATCCGGGCCTGCGTGCCAGCCGATGTGGCCTCGCGTGCCAAGCCGGGCACGCGTGCTGGGGGTTGCCGACCCCTGAGCTAGATAGAATAGCACTAGTCTCTGAATAGAACATACCACTCAAACTTCTCCTCAGGACTGGAAACAGAGAAGAACTGAGTGACAGAGGAGGAGGTTCCTGTATCTTTGCTCAGTGCTTCTCGAGAAAAAGGCCTTTAGCACCAGGTCTGACAAGGTGCTAAATCAAGGGTACTTTGCACAATACTTATCTCGTGATAAAGCTGTTCTCTACTTTTCTCCCTTTATTAAATAGTTACATTCCCATTACTTTCTGTGTACTTATCACCAGGATGAGAAGAGGTGAGATATTTCTGTTCCTACCTGACTTATCTCGGGTTATTAAACAGCATTTTCTAGACTTTTCACTTTGCTAAGGTGAGAAAAGCCTTCTCACTGCTTATCACACTCTTTCACAGTTTATTAAACGTACACCTATCTGTCTTCCTGTCTTTGAATTTCCCGTGCGGAAGACTGCGTGGCACGCAAACACTAAAAATCTTTCCGATCGAACCTGTGGAATCCGTCAAAAAATTAAATTTTTTTAAATGACACCATATTCTGCACGTTCCGGATGCATTTCCACAAATGCATTTATGCTCATCTTTGATTCCAGTGTATCTTAAAAATGTGTTTTTAATTGGGTTTAGCGTGTTCTGCTGCGCTTATGTTCATTTGCATTCCAGTGCAAAAAAAGAATTCTGCTGTACTTTTTTTTGAAAGCTCTGACCCACCTGACAACGGATGGTGCAAACAAGCCTTTATTGTCCAGGTCACTGAGTGATAATAAACAAACAGCCTAAAAAAAGAAAACTTATACAGCCACCACATCTAAGGATTAGTAAGCTGCAATATATCATTTGTTTTGCTTTTGGGTTTAGATGCGCCAGAAGTGTTAACCTTAACCACTTGTGAACCAACCACTGTGTATATATATGGACAGTCGGCAGCCCCATTGTTCCCATATGTCCTCTCGTAAACACCTGTTTGCATGTAGCTGCGGCCTTTGCAGCCACTGCTCCTGCTGTCATTACACAGCGGAGAACAGAGGCTTTAGACCAGGAGTAGCAAACCTCCGGCCCTCCAGCTGTGGTGAAACTACAAATCCCATGATGCATCTCTCTTCAGCAGTCATGTCTGTGGCTGTGAGAATCTTGCAATGCCTCATGGGATTTGTAGTTCCACCACAGCTAGAGGGCCGGAGGTTTGTTACCCCTGCTTTAGACACTATTATGATCACTGTGATTGGTTATCACAGTGATCACATGGCAATATTTACATTCCCAAGCCCTCTCTTTCCTCTTACATCAGAGGCAGGGGAGAGTTAGGGAGTAATCAATGGATGTCATCCATTCATTACTTCCAAGTAAAAACAAGCTGCAGCAGCAGCAGCAATAAATAAATAGATAAATAAAGTTTCAAATCATTTAACCCTTTTATCCCTGCTTATGTTATCTTCATTCTGTCTCTGCTCTGACCTGTATATTAACCCTTTCACCTCCTTTATCCTGCACATCTATACATTGCCACCTTCATCTTCGTCCTCCCTTTGTATTTATTGTATCTTGTGTATCTTGTGCACTACTACCAAGCTCCATGTTTTAACCCCTCAATACCGGCATGTTTTTTCTGGGGGGAAAATCAGATCACCTTGGAGTGTATACTTTCCAAAAAGGGGTAATTTATGGGGCATGTGTACTGCCCGGACATGTAGCCCCACATGTAGCAGGGGCAGCCCCACTGCAAGGGTTAATTTGAATAAATCTTGGAGTTCTTTAATTTTTTACGTGAATTTTAAATTTTTACAAGCTTTTATGTTTTTCTACTGAAATGACTGTTATTGCTTTACAGCTCTTGAAATAATATATCAGCCACAAAGATAGTCAGCTGACGTCCATTGTGAGAATGAGCAGTAAAACATATTGTGTAGCAATGTAAATAAGAAACCAAAGCCTATGTATGTTAAGAAAAAAATATGCCTTTCCCTTTCTACATATAAAGTATATTCACAAAATACAGTATGTACTTAGAAATAAGATTTAAAAAAACATGAACACATATTAATTAAATTATTTAGATTGAGTTAAACTTATTTACATGTATAGCTACAAAAACATTGCCAAGACTTTATACTTTAAGTAAGACCCCATTCACACCTAGGTGTACCGTGAATGCTCATGACGTTCACGAGCTTTTGTGTGCGTTTGTTTTCCGCGCGTCCCCATTGATTTCAAAGGGTTCCAGAACACACAACAAATGCAGAAAAGTAGTGCATGTAGCTAAATCTGCGACATACATTCTGCATTTTTTCCTGGGCTGTTCAAGATCTGCGGTGGGCTCTGTGTTGTCTATAGTGGGCTCTGCAGGGTCTCGGGTGGACTGTGCAGGATCTGTGTTGGGCTCTGTGGGGTCTAAAGTGGGCTCCACAGCATGGGGGGCTGTGCAGGATCTGTGTTGGGCTCTGCAGGGTCTCAGGGGGGCTTTACAAGATCTGTGGTGGGCTCTGCAGGGTCCCTGCTGTATTCCGCACCTACTGGGCGGAAGGCGGGGGAAGAGGTTGTACTTGCCCCCTGGGCTAAAAGTTGCCAGTCAGCCCTTGCTGTATTCCGGATATGTGGATCTGTGTTGGGCTCTGTAGGGTCTCAGGGGGGCTTTACAAAATCTGTGGTGGGCTCTGCAGGGTCTCAAGAGGCTTGGCAAGATAGGTGGCGGGCTCTGCAGGGCAGTGGCGTCGATACAGGGCCCCCCGCTAACAGTGGCGGCAGTTGCTGCGCTAGCGCAAGGCAAGATAAATGGAATCACTGTTTCAGCAGATAACTGTGCCCGGGACGGTTATCACACAGTTATCTCCTGGGACAGGGGTTCTCCCCGCTGCAGCCTTACAGACTGTCAGCGGTTTCTCCCTACAGACTGTAATCGGCTGCAGTGATCTGTGTCAGTGGGGACAGATTGCCAATTACAGCCTGTAAGGAGAACCCTCCGACAGTCTGTGAGCTCCACCCCCCCTGCAGTCTACTCACCTCTGCGCGGCGTCTGCGCTCCTCTCCTGCTGACAGCCGCGCGATCGCCTTCATTCCAGCTGACCGCAATAGCCAGCCTGCTATTGGGTCTTTTAAATTGCAGTAGCCAATAACAGGCTGGATATTGCACCCACCCACTGCCAGCTGTCAATCAACAGTGGTGGACGTTGATTGAAAACTTCAGGTCCCTCCTCTGCTGATTAACAGCAGGCAGTGGGTGGGTGCAGTAGCCAGCCTGTTATTGGCTATTGCAATTTGAAATATCCAATAGCAGGCTGGCTATTGCTCCTAGAAATGAAGTAAAAAAAAAAAAGTTTAAAAAATAAAGTTAAATTAATAAGAAGTAAAAAATATGTAAACAAATAAATAAAATAGAGTTAAATAAATAAAAAGTAAAAATGTAAAAAAAAGTTAAATAAATAAAAA
>NW_017308349.1:31027-33202 GCF_000935625.1 Nanorana parkeri | reverse complement strand
GGGGGCGCAAAAATCCACCTTCGCCTGTGTAGGCAAAAATCCTTGCACCGGCCCTGAGTGGCGGATCCAGGGGTGGACTGACCCGGCTAAATGAAGCCTCCGGCTGCAGGTGCAGTGGCTCCCTCCGCCGCCACCTACACCGCTACAGATGCGGCTCTGTAATTGGGCTGCCGCTCACTCCTCGAAGGGGTCCTCAAGAGGCCCCAGCGGGCTGCCCTCTAACATGCCTGACAGCCAGCGGTGGTCTACAGTGGGCGAGAGTGCCTATGTACCAGACATAGAGCGGAGTAAGGCCAGAACTATGTAGGGAGCCCAGTGGGAGGAGAGCACCATCCCCCAGCCTGTCGTCCCTTTCATGGACTTACTAGGAGTCCTCACATCACCCGACCATTCACACTACTGTTACATGGATGGCAAAAGTGGCAGGCAGGGGCGGGGAGAAGGTGGGGGAAGAGGTTGTACTTTCCCCCTGGGCTAAAAGTTGCTAGTCAGCCCCTGCTGTATTCCGCACCTACTGGGCGGAAGGCGGGGGAAGAGGTTGTACTTGCCCCCTGGGCTAAAAGTTGCCAGTCAGCCCCTGCTGTATTCCGCACCTACTGGGCGCTGAGAGCTGATTTAATTGCGGATGGTGTAGGAGGTTGCGGTATTCAGGATTGTGGGTGGCGTTGGACTACTTGTCGGAACCGCAGGGCGCAAATGCCATCCGCAATTAAATCAGCTCTCGGCGCCCAGCAGTTGTGACATGCAATGAAAATTATTAGTGCCCCCCCAGATTTGACTGTGGTATCTTATGTGCCCCCCTATATATTGTTCCTAGAGTCGCCACTGCTGCAGGGTCTATGGTGGGGTCTATAGTGGGGTCTGCATGGTCTCAGCGGGGCTGTGCAGGATCTGTGTTGGGCTCTGCAGGGTCTAATGGGGGCTGTGCCGGATCTGTGGTGGTTTCTGCAGGGTCTCGGGGGCCGTGCAGGATCTGTGGTGGGCTCTCCAGGGTCTATGGTGGGCTCTGCAGGGCCTATGGTGGGCTCTGCAGGGCCTGTGGTGGGCTCTGCAGGGCCTATGGTGGGCTCTGCGGGGTCTATGGTGGGCTTTTCAAGGTCTCAGGTGGGCAGTGTGCGGTCTATGGTGGGCTTTGCAGCCTGAGACCCTGCAGAGTCCACCAGAGATCCTTCACAGCACACCTGAGACCCTGCAGAGCCCACTATAGATCCTGCCCAGCCCACCATAGACCCTGCAGAGCCCACCACAGATCCTGCACAGCCCCCCTGAGACCCCCGCTTTCCTGCTACACTAATAGCGGAAAATGTCAAAAGCTGTATCCAGAGTGTGCGCTGTATACAGTGACTGACAGATTACGCAAAAGTCTTAAACAGTAGGGGCAGGGCAAATTTAGTGGGGGGTGCCTATGTTTCGTCTTGCCTAGGACAGCCCCAAACCAAAATACACCACTGGATTGGTTCTTCTAAGCCATCTGACCCTAGTTCAGAGCTCAGAAAGTACATTGTTGTTACCTGATTACTATGGGTGCGAATAGCTGCATTAGTTCAAAATTTTTTCAAAACCGCAAAAGGCTTGGATTCCTTTTGCACAGTTGCGTTCAGCAACCTTCATGTTAGACATGTGGATTCTCCTGGTTTGATGGAAAGCAGATATTGAGGAGTAACAGTAGTGTTTTTTCTTTTTTCTGTTTTTTAACCTCCCTGGCGGTATTCCCGAGTCTGGCTCGGGGTGAATTTTCAATGCTAGGAGCGGTAACCCCGAGCCAGACTCGGGGCTGCGGAGAAAACTGACACTCACCTTGTCCCTGCGGTCCCGCTGCGTCCTCTGCTGTACGCGGCTCGAAAATGAAACTAAAAGCCGGCATCTGACTTTTAGTTTCGTTTTCGAGCGTCACAGCCGGCGGGAAATTCAAAAGTGAAAAGTTGTAATGTACACAGAATACACACAATACAATGTAATCTGCTATGATTACACTTATATATCAAACTATTTCACTTCAATTTTGTCCCTAGAGCTTTGTCCAGTGCCCTGCCTGACACTTTTTCACAATTATAAGAAATTATCATATAATAAATAATTATAAAAAATGATAATAAAATAATTAAAAAAATGGTCCAGTAAATGGGAATTCCGGGGGCGTTGCCTGATCCGTACCACAGTAAATAAAGTACCAAG
>NW_017308349.1:3857-29709 GCF_000935625.1 Nanorana parkeri | reverse complement strand
TATATTATAATTTTTTAATTTCGTGTTTCAAACTTTATCATACCTGGGATGTCTACTGGACTCTTGTTTGGACAGATTTAGGTGAGTTATTCCTAGGATTTACTAAGAACTACAGGCCTACAATGTAAAACAACATATTTGCTTGAAAAACAATGTACCGCTTTTGGTACCTAAAATCCTGAATAATCATACCGCCAGGGAGGTTAATACAAGCCACCTGCCAAGTTGAGCAGGCTAACTGCCCTTCAGAAATGCACCGTTGTTTGAAGAAGGGACTAAAAAGAATAGATCCTCCTTCCTAAGCACCCGCTCTAAAAGTAGACTCAGAAATGCATGCAACTTACCCTCCTGCCATGGGTAAATGAACGGGTAAAATGGTTCTGAGATGGCTTATTGCAAAGATTATTGCACAGGTAGTTACTCCCTAAGGCACCGCGGCCTTCTGAGTGGTGACAAGTGTGAAGTTCTGTGAGGTGTCTATTAAGGATAGCAGAAAACACAGAAATTTCAGGTGGAGATGAACTACAAAATAATGATATAAAATACTTATTCTTGAAAAAGCTTTATTATTTATATTTTCATTTCATGCAACAACAAAAAAATAGATTCCACACTTGCAATATTTTTCTTTGTGAAACACATTTTTTGATGAGGAACTTACCATAATGCTATATAATGAATGCAGTTAAAATAATGAACACATTTTAGTGAATTGTCTTTTATGTCACTTAATGAATTCATTAAGGGCACCTTTAAAATCTCCCAAGATACAAGCAAGATATGTGCAAACTTATCATTGTGACATTTTTTTATACCTTATCTTCCCCGAATACGAAAACCCTCCCTATGACCCACTCTCGTGGGTACACGAGAGTGGGTCATAGACTACACTTACATGTGATTTAAGCAAATGCTTCATTTAGTAAGCTCTGGAGATTTTGATTAAAAAAATCAGAGATGATGAAATGTTTTGTACATATTTGAATGGATCATGTTTGGTCATGATCCATTAGAAAACCGAGGTATATTAGGTATATGACTCATGGCTGTTCTTTGGGAAGTAGTGATGAGGGAACTGCCTTGAGTTAAGTTTGTTTTGACATTCGCCAAACCCAACCAGAAATCCAGGTTTGCCAAATTCCCAAGTGAACTGAACCCAGGGCCTCCTGTGTCCTAGTAATCAATGACGCTGCACAGTCGCAGTACAAACATGTCTGCAGCTGCCTGCATCTCAAGGGCTGTTATAGACTTAGGGATAATGCTGAAGAAAAAGTAGGCTGGTATTAGGCAGAAAGCAACAAGAGAGCTACATGTGGGTGAGAGGCAGAGTTTGTTACATTGAAGCGCCAGCTTTTTTTAAGTTTTGTATAGAGTAGGGAAAGGTTAGAACCACTGTCATGTTTTTATTGCTATCCGTATCCCCATCAGGGAGATATCCCTGCACTTCCTATCTACAGAGACACAAACAAATAGGTGTAAATCTATCTAAAGGAAAATCACACCTTTGACTGTTGTCACCTGCAGGGGCATCATAAGAAATCACAAGGCCCCATAGCAAAATCTTGTATAGGGCCCTGTGATTTCTAGTTATTCCCCTTGCAAAGCGCACCTGAGATCCCACACAGCCCAACTGAGACTGACCCTGCAGAATCCACCACAGACTCTCTATAGTGGGCTATGCAGGGTCTCAGGTGGGCAGGTCACACTCCTGCACATCTCTCACCTGTCTGCCTCCTCCAACGCCAGCCCCGCCTCCTCCTCCACGGTCACTGGCAGGTCCCACCTCCTCCTCTGTCATCGGGCTCTGTCACCAGGCCCCGCCTCTTCCTCTGTTGACGCCGGGCCCTGCCTTCTCCACTGCTGACACCAGGCCCCGCCTCTTCCGCTGCCGACGCCGGGCCCCGCCTCCTCCTCCACAGCTGCTGGCTGTCACTGACTCAGCAGCAGCTGTGAGGAGGAATGCGCCGCTGCACAGATCACTGACAGGTTGTCAGTGATCTGAACAGCCGTGCATTCCTCCTCACAGTCGTCAGTGACAGCCAGCAGCCTGCGATGCCATAGCAACCCAGGCAGCCAGCACGTCATCAGTGGGACCCCTTTGTGCCTCGTACTGGCCAGGCCCCCCTGTGCCCCGGGCACCATATCGACCGCCTGGGTCGTTATGGTGATAGTTCCGCCGCTGGTCACCGGAACAGGTGTCCCAATGAATAATAACCCAAATCATATTCCTCCTCAAATCATATTCTGTGACAAATGTAAAATGTTGTTTTTCCCTCTTTTTTCCCAGGGGTAATGTTGCCTAGGACAGAAAACAACGTTATATCACTCCAACGTGGACACAGACAACAATAACTACCTGACAGAGGTTCTAACCCTTCCCCCAATGTATCCAAAAAGGTTTTGGCTGGAGTTATGCTTGGAGGAGTGGAGGAGAGTCAGGAGTAGTTGCAGACTGTGCTCTCTCTTCCTCTGCCACCTCCTATAAAAAGGGCAGAATAAAGTTATAATTCTATATTTAAGGATGTACCTGAACAGTACAGAATTCTTTCCCCTTTATGAAAGTAAAATGTTTTAATAATTTGTTAATCAAACTAATTTGTAAAAAGGGAAGTTTGTTTTTCTTCCTAAAGTGGAAGACAGCTAGATACACAGATTCCTGGGCTCTTGCTGCATTTTGTAGTTCCTTCTATCGATCCTGTGTCCTGTAGTAATGTGGGCGTTTGCGAGTGAGCACAGTGGGGGACCAAAAATCGGACAGTCCTAGAAGAGTTTGTAAAGATACTTCGACAGTGACTTTTCTTTATCAGAGCAGCACTCGGTGGTGGAGGCAATGGCAATTTTATTTAAAGCCTATTTCCAGGGGGAAAAAAAAAAACTCCCCTTGCAGTGGGGCCTCCCCAGGACTGCAAAGGTCAACTGTCGTTTTAGGTCTAGGGTACCAGGGTAGAGGACTTTCACTTACCTCATCCCCACTCCTGTAGGTTCTTTCTTGGCTACAGGACTGGGACCCACAGCCTCTTCTCCCCTATGGTTGGAGTACTGCTGACATCATTGCATACAATGCAATTGGTTTACCCAGGTACCCTAGACCTAAACAAGCAGTTAACCCTTGCAGTCTGGGGGCAGCCCCACTGCAGGGGAAGTTTTTTCTCTGCCAGAGATAGGCTTTAAAGTGACATTAAAGGCAAGAATGTTTTTGCCTCAACACAACGTTAATGAAAGCACTTACCTTAGATGATGTCTCTTAATCCGATCATCTTCTTTCCTGTAGTTTTCAGCCTTCTTGCCTTCGGCTAGTCTCCGATCCAGCGCTGACTCCTCTGTGATTGCTGGCGCTTCCTCTCCCACGGTGTCTGCATGCGGGTGCACGCGTCCATAGACTTACCTTGTGTCTCTCCTCGCGTCCCGGCCGAAAATGTGAACTGCGCATGCGCCCGCCCCAAGATGCTTTGCGGCCGCTCGAGCGGTTTTACATTTTCGGACGGGAGCGCACAGGGAAAATACAGGTAAGTTTAAACCACTGTTAAAGCATGTTTTAAAAAAAATGTGTTTACTTTTTGCATAGATCTACTGCTGGCTAGCAGTAGATCTATGCAAATACCGCTTAGGCTTTAGAAACCCTTTAAGTGGCAGAGTCACTTATAAACTGCATTTTTCTTCTCTCTTTGTTTTGTACCATGGATGTTGTTACCAGCATCACCTCACACAGCCCTCCCTGACAGGCAGCCTTAGTCACATGATCTCTGCTTAGGCAGATACCACATGGCAAGCCCTCTTAATCTCACTTCCAGCGTGAACAAGTTTAAATTTAGCAACCTTGTCTCATAGCTTTGATCCTCCAGCCCCTTAATTAGCTTTGTTGCACTTCTTTGGAACTTCTCCAGCTCCAGGACATCTTTTTTGTGGACTGGCGACCAAAACTGAACCGCATATTCAAGATGAGGCCGAACCAGTGATCTATAAAGTAGCAAAATGATTGCTTTATCTCTACAATACATTCCCTTTTTAATAGAAGACAGTACTCTGCTTGCTTTGTTTTCTGGAGCCTGGCATTGCAAGCTATTATTCAGTCTGCGGTCAGTCTGAGGTAAACCCTCAATTTTTTTTCCATTTCTGTCTTCCCTAGTGGAGTTCCCATTAATGTGTAATCCGCTTACCTGTTTTTATCCCCCAAAGTGCATTACATTAAATTTTTTGACATTAAACCTCATCTGCCATGTAGTTGCCCACTCCCCTATTTTATCCAGGTCCTCCTGTAATGTAATAATGAATAAACCTGATTTGCTTCCCTCTTCTTCCCAGTCAAAACTAATGGGAAAGGGGCCTCAAATAGGAGGCCCACTGGCATGGGATTGTGGCAGCTCAGTTATTTTGTGACTTGGGCTGGTTTTTCTTTGTGTTTTATTTCAGTGCTACTGGCCCTTTAAATCGCCTCAGGCAGTGGATTTAGGTGGGAAATTTGCCAGCTTTGAGAATTCTCTGCAACCTTCTGGAACACCCTTCCTCACCCTATAAAAAGGAGATTTTCCCTGGATTCAGCGGCAGGTGTCCGGATCGCAGCACAGCAAGCCCGGGAGCTATAATACCTGAGCTGTAATATGAGGCTTGCGGTGCTTGTGATTCGGGCATGAGGACTCTGATCCGCCGGGTCCTGGAGAGGGCACAGGATGGAGGAGGAGAAGACTGGCTTCGGCGGTGCCTGGAAGCGGCTGAAGATTTTACTCACCAGCAAGCGCGGGAAGCCAGGACAGAAGAAGGCATCGTGGAAGATCCTGCTAGGGTGCCGTCCTCCCCCGCCAGAGCGCCTGAGTGTCCCCACTGAAGATGACTGGAGCTGTTGTTGGGGCGTTGACACAGGAAGAAGATCAGCGTCAGGGGGTTGAGCCTGCAGACGTCATGGGAGGCGGAGGTCCAGCAAAGCGTGTCAGGAGAAGGGGCCGGACCTACTCCCCTTCACCAATTTGCATTGGGAGGAGTAGAGGTAAAGCAGCATCCCCAAGGTTGAGAGCGGTCGCCAGGCAACGGTCGGACGCTGGTTCGCAAGGGCGAAGAGGAGTTTAGGCCAGCACGAATCAACAGCCAGCTTTCAGAGGTACTGACAGAGCCCCTATTCATGTCACTATTGCAGACACATTAAACAGTAGTGAGCATTATTTATCCAGCAGTTCTGCTGGGATAGATTTTCATTCTAGTAGCAAGCAGCAGCAATCTTCTCAACTTGTGTCACAGCCTTAACAGATTTCGGCCTGCAATGTTCAGCAGGTGCCTGAGGACATCCGTCTGCTACAGGTGATACCACGGGTCGGTTGCACCCACGTCACCTCTCATTCCGATTCAGCAGTCAGGTAATTCAATTGGTGAGTCAAATGATTTGAGTGTTCTAAATAATTTAATTGCCTCTTTGTCTCAGATCGCAAATAAAATGTCTAATCCTTCTCCTTCCTCTATTGCTGCAGTTTGGTCTAATTCTGTTACTCCTAATACCGTGTCTAATGATGGTGTTAATTTTTCTCATAGCACGGTAGTTAATAATGCTGAGGTGGTTAGGTCACGTAATGTCCCTGAATCTTGTCTTAAAGAACCCTTACCATGTGCAGTATCTCCGTTAAGCATACATTTACCCAGTTCCATAAAATAATTTTGAGCAGAGTATTTAGTGACTTATTGTCACTATTGCCATCCGCTAAGGATTTTATTCATAAAAAGTCAGATGACACTTCTGAAGATGACCGTCGCAGGCCTGTAGTTCGCACATTTAATAATTGGTAACAGGCTTTTTGTATTTATGCCAGCATTTTAGGGGAGAAGTATCTGGATAAATGTAGTGGTCTTTTTCAGCATATTGAAAGAATTTTAGATGCGTATAGGAATTTCGGTGTTCTGGGCTAGTTTCAGTATGACAAATTTTTTAGACAAAAAATTTCGGTATTTCATTCGCTAAAATGGGGCATGAAGGCCTATGGCTGAATCTTATGTCTACACAGAGGCAATTACAACTTAGGCAGCCTTCAAGTTCTATGGGATCTTTTATCCGTAAAGGTTTTTGTTTTGCTTATAACGAGAGTCACTGTAAATGGGCGAATGCCTGCAAGTACAAGCATGAGAGTTCATTTTGTAATGGTACACACCCATTAAGCAAGTGTTTTAAGAAAAGCAATGATCATTCCACGGTTCAGAGGGATATTTTTCAAAAAAGACTGCACTCCAGTAAGGCTGGAAAAAATGCTGCCGTGGCTGCTTCACTACCTAGATCAGGAGAAGGCCCAGCTTCTCATGAAAGGTGGGTTTTTACATCCCAGAATTTACAGGTACAGGATGCAAGTTGGTGCAGAATTTAAAATCGGTGGAGGAGTTTTATCCAGTGGTTAAGGAGAAAATATTTAAAGAAATAGCAGAAGGGAGATTTGCAGGGCCTTTTTCTGAGCCGCCCTTCATTAGTTTTAGAATTTCTCCTTTAGGTTTTGTTACAAAAAAGGGACCTAATTCATATCGTTTGATCCACCACCTATCATTTCCTTAAATGATGAGATTGATAGAGAAGTATGTTCGGTGTCATATACATAGTTGGATTCTGCAATTCGTAGAATTAGAAAGTTTGGCCGTAAGGCTTTGCTCGCGAAAGCCGACATTAAATCAGCCTTTAGGCTACTCCCAATTGATCCGAAAGCATTCAATTCTTTAGGTTTCTATTTCGATGGGAGTTATTTCTTCGACAAATGCTTACCAATGGGCTGTTCATTGTCTTGTTCTTATTTTGAAAATGTTTCATCCTTTTTGGAATGGATGGCAATGGTTGAATCGCAATTCAATGGCATTGTCCATTATCTGGACGATTTTAGGTCCCCCCGAATCTCCTGAACATGCATAACCTTTTTAGAGCTATTTGCGGCAATTTCGGTGCCCCTTTAGCGGAAGAGAAATCGGTTTTACCTACTGAGTGTTTCGGTTTTTTAGGGATTCAAATAGATACAACTTTATTAGAATGTAGATTACCTGTTGAAAAGATCTTTAAGCTAAAAAATCTTATTTCTGTTTTTATGAGAAGAAAAAAAGTTTTATTGAAAGATCTTCAATACTTACTAGGCTTGCTTAACTTTGCATCTAGGATTATGCCAGTAGGTCGAGTATTTTCTAGAAGATTGTATTTTGCAACATCTGGGTTTAGGTCCCCATTTTCCCATATTAGACGTATCTGTTGATCTAAAGGAGGATCTGTTGGTCTGGTTCAATTTTTTAGACGCCTTTGATGCCTTTGATGGTAAGTTGTTCTGGCAGAGCGACTTTAGCATGGAGTTAAACTTATTTTCCGCGCAGCAGGATCGAGAGGCTTCACCACAATCTGGGGAAATCACTGGTGTTGCGGTGCATGGCCCCCTTCTTGGATAGTAAAAAAAGCGACAAAAAATATTGTTTTATTAGAGTTATTTCCAGTTGTGGTTGCGTTGGAAATTTGGGGAACTTTTTTAGCAAACAAGTGTATTTTAATTCATTCTGACAATAAGGGTGTCATATTTGCGGTTAACCCTTTCGCTGCCAAGCCCTCCGGAACATTTTGCAACTCAGCTGACCATGTCATTTTTGCAATTTTTCCCATTGATTTGATTTTCAACTGCTGTGTTGCTAGCGTTTGTAAAAGACCCCCCAAACCATATACTTTCTTAAAGCGCAGGCCAGGTAGAATAAAAAGATGGTGCAACTAAATTTGTAGGCCCTGCGATAATTGCGCAAATGTTTCTCAAATTAATATTAAACCGATAAAAATACACAATTCAATTGATAAAGCACACTAAAATCAGTATCAGCGCACACAAAAATATTTTCTGACTAAATCTAAAAGATAAAACTGTATTGAGTTAATGAATAACAAATATTTGCAAATTTTAAATTGCGCCTTTTTGCGAAAAGGTAAAAAAATTAAGGTACGCAAAACTGTAAATAAACAACTCATGTTAAAAATAGTTTTTACGCTGTGTTGTTGTTTGTGTTATGATAAAATGATACAGGCGTATAATTAATTGCAACCCAAGGTATCACAACGCATGGCAATGTGTCACAAAGCTTTGCCATGCGCTGCCACAGTTAATTTTTAAAAGAAATAATAAAAAAATAATGCACTGCGATGTGCTCTAACAACGCACTGCAGCGCATGTGCATGGCGTGCACCACAATATGTTGCATGTGTATGTTATGTGTGTGGGGGGAGGGAGGGGTTGTGTTTTTTTAATTAATTTTTTGTACACATTATTAATTTATGTTTTTACATTTTTTTATTTTTTTTATTTTTAAAAAAAAAATTAATTTATTTTTAAATTTTATGTAATTTGTTTTACTGTTGGAGGGGGGAGGGGGGCTACTGTGAAATATCTGGGGTCTAAACAGACCCCTGACATTTCCCTTTTGAAATAGAAAAAGAAATTGAGGACACAGAGTCCTCAATTTCTTTTTCTGCAACCCCAGCACTCAATGAATGGGAAGCACTCAGTACATAGGCTTCCCATTCATTCAGAAACTGATGATAGTAAAAATATTTACTATCACCAGTTTATAAATGGGGAAAAGCCTCTGTAGTGAATTCATAAATTCATGAATGAACAGAAAGTGATGTAAATCACAGCCTGTTCATTCATAACTGGGGACACATAGCACAGGTTCCGGCGGGGGAGGGGTGTCGCCCGGTATTTTTGATAATAGTGGTCATCAGCGTCTTGTGAGCCGCTGATGAAAGCTATTAATTTGAAGGGGACAGTCCGGGGAACAGTTCTGCTATAAGCCCATGGTCACTAAAGCGACCATGAGCTTATAGCAGAACTGTAAATGCCACGTCCGGTGCCCGCAGGGGGGGGTCCCCGGTATTTTTGCTAATAGCGGTCATCAGCGACCATGAGCTTATAGCAGAACTGTAAATGCCACGTCCATACTGACCTGGCCAGCCGGGAACACTTTTGTTCCGCCGTATGCCGTACGGACCTGGCAGGGAAAGGGTTCATTGTCTTTCTTCAAAGTCTACTTTAGTGATAAAATTCTTACGTCATTTTGTTTTTCTCTGTCTTAGATTTAAAATATGGATTAAGGCTAAGCTTATTCCTGGAAAGCTAAACGTTATTGTGGACTCTGTCACGCTTTCAGATGCAGCGTTTCAGGGAACTTCTACCGTAAGCAGATTTGGAGGGTCATCCATGCCTGGCTCATTTGTGGGAGTTAATTTAAGCCTTGTTTCTGAAGCCATCCGTAATTCAGTGGCACCAAGGACTTGGGCCGATTACTCTAAGGCATGGTATAAGTGGTCGTCTTTTACTAAAGACGCCGGTTTGCCATGCGTCTCTCCTTGTGAGGAATCTATCCTGGCTTTTATTACTTACTTTGTAAAGGGAAACAAACCTTCTTATAGTCACCTGGCTAAGACGTTAGCTGGTATTTCATTTTTCTTCCAGCTCCCTTGTGTGCCATCCTGCAATAGTTATTTTTCAGTTCGCAGGTTTTTCAAGGGTTATAAAAAAATCGAATTTCTGCACGGATTCGAGGCGTCCGATTTCGGGTGAACTCCTTCGACAGTTTTGCAGCGTTAAAGCTATAGTTTGTTATTCTGAATATGAATCTATTCTTTTCAATACAGCTTTCAATTTAGCATTCTTCGCAGCTCTAAGAATTTCTGAGTTAGTATCCAATAATATTAAGAGTGAGTCAGGGTTGTTGTTTTCAGGTGTTTCGATTTGAGGACACTATGTATATATTAAAATCGCAAAATCTAAGACCGATCAATTAGTTTTAGGTCATTTACTCACTTTAAGTTCTAGTGGCGATAGTATTATTTGTCCAGTCCAAAAGGTTAGAACTTACCTTTCTTTGAGACCTAATTTTGGCAGTATATTTTTAATACATTTGGATGGTTCTCCACTAACTAAATTCCAATTTAACGCTGTTCTTAAGCGTTGCATATCTCATTTGGGCTTGGGTCACATCAAAATTACATCACATTCATTTCGTATTGGGGCTGCAACGGAAGCTGTAAAATTAGGTCTCGATGAATCAGTGATTAAAAGGATTGGGAGATGGGAATCGGAGAGGTTTAAGATTTATGTGCGCCCTAATCTGTCTTTTTATTTTAGGCAGAAAGCTATAGTTTGGAATGGATCATCGGTCACTCATTTGTTTATTGGGCTCAAAACAGAGCAACTCACCGAAATTACTCTGAAAATTTGAGTATGCTTCCTGAAGATTTTTGTGTCTTCTGGAAGGGCGTTAGAGGTATGGTTTGAAAAAATTTACTTTTTTTATTATCTGGTCTATTAAATTGTTGGCCACATCCTGATGTCAGTACTGTACATCTTGGAGGTAATGATATTGGCAAATGCAAGACCTTAGATCTGTTATTTAAAATGAAAGACGATTTAGTTCGCTTAAAGATGACCTTTCTTTACACATTATTTATACATTCAGAGATATTACCTCGCTTGGCTGAATTCCCCGGTATCCCGCCCTTTTGAGAAAATTCAAAAACGTCTGAATAGGGCTATGCAGAAATGTATGCCTCTGATGGGTGGTTTTTCATTCAGACACATGGATTTCGAAGGTTGGACTTCAGGGTTTTTATCGCCAAGACTGGGTAAATCTCTCTGACATTGCTATGGACATTTTATATTCTTGATTTTCAATGCTGCATTGAATTGGCCGTGGCTGGTGGTGGTTCCTTGGCTTGCAATGGTGCAAGCCAGGCTGGTGGGGACTAATTGACATTTAAGTAATTTGATTTTGCCCAAGTTGTAATGACTGGGCAGGTGGTTGGTTTAAAGTGTTATTAATTTGGTTTATTCAATTGATGGTTTTAAAGTTATTTATTTATATTTATGTGATACCAATAAAAAATGCAGCTGCCAAAATTTGCCAATATTTGGTTGTGTGTCTTTTTATTTATTATGTACATTATTAACGAATGTTGCCTACAATCCCATGATCTTCATACTTGCTCTAGGCATGTTACTTAGAAAGTACCCAAAAGGTCAGGATGACCACCAGGGAACTAGCATTTTTAGGAGCTCAAAAATGGCAACCTTTATATTTCTTTCAGGACAATTTTCCTTTAATGCAAAATCCACTTTATGGAATTATCATATATCTTTTGTCCAGCAGGTGTCCCCATGGTAGAAGTTTCAAAATAGTATTGTTATTTCTATCTCCAGCTTCAAAACTGTTGTGTCAACATGTTATCAGCTTATTAATGACTGTGAATGAAAAGACTTTACAAATAATTATTTACTGTTTAGTTTGTTTTCTTACTTTTTACTTTGCATGTGGTTTTATTTTTTTTTACTCCATTCATCCTACCCTTAAATTTTTCCCTTGCACTTTATTGCTATGGCCTTATTCACACCTGAGCATTTTGTATCAAAAATGCCTAAGTGTACAATGCTCAACAGGAGGAATCTAATTGTTTTCAATGGCCCCTGTTCACATTCTTTCACTTGTCGCAAAACACCTGTGGCTCAAAAAAATACATTAGCTTCTTTTTTTATTATTATTATTATACAGGATTTATATGGCGCCAACAGTTTGCGCAGCGCTTTACAATATACGGAGGACATAACAATCACAATACAATTGAAGACAAGATGGCAAGGAGGGGTAGAGTTGAGCGTTTTGGCCCCAACATACTGTAATGCTCTGAAAAACATGTAATGTGCATTTCTCTTTCGTTCACTGAAGGACTCAGCGGAGATCTTGATCTCTGTATCGATGGGTTATACCGCCACTTGCAGGAGTAGGCCGCTAGGCACAAAAAAAGAAGCTCGGCTCTGGGGGTGGAGATTCTGCTGGTGGCCACACCCCAATCCAGGGCAGGTCAGTTTTGTTGCTTAGCATCAAGGAGTAAGGACCTCTCTCCCTGCTGGGGATCTTTGTTCCAAGTTTTTTTTATCTCTAGTAGGGTGTTATTTTTTATCCTTTTCTTCACTTTTTATTGATCTTCAGTCAACAGCTGAGCTGGGTGACAGGCTAGATGATATAGGTCCTTGTAGTCTCCCCAGCTTAGCCATTGAGTGAATGCAGTTCTCTGCCTAAGAGAGCGAGATTGGCTGTGACAGCCTTGAGACAATTTGCGACAGCCTGTGAGATATCTCCCAGGTAGATGCATATGACCGACTGGCCACTTTTCTGGTTTGTCACAGTATCTCCTACCAGGCTAACAGGGTCCCCATCTAGGTGGGAGACTTTCTGTTTGGGAAATAGTGCTCTGGAGTACTTTACCTGACAGGTATGAGCTCTTGCCTAGTTCGCCTGACAGGTATGTATACTCCCCTTTATTTCTATACTTAATAGTGTCTGTGGGGAGTAATATTTGAGCATTTTTCTCCCTCATTTATATGTGGGGTATGAATGGCAGGGAAGTAACAGTTGCCCCATCCTTTCTCTCTCTGACAGAGAGTTTTCAGTCACCTCCTCTTCCTCCCCCTCCTTCTTCACACCTGGCCTTCTTAGCCGATGCTTCTCATGTAGCAGTTGTGTTACTACTTTTATTTATTTATTTACATTTTACACATACCAGCTGCAGTGTTCAAAAGCAGTCCATCTGTATGAGAAAGGCAGTACTTTTACTATGACAGAGTGGCACTGATGCCTCTGTCATCAGTGGCCACTCTATATGCTGTGTGTGAGTCCCTGCTTCTGAGGTGGCAGGTAACATCACCAGTGTTGCTTCCCAGTCTTTACTGTCAGCAGCGGCTGCACTTTGAAACAGACTTCTTTCTCTAGGTGTGGTAAGCCTGCTGGGACCCCTTCATCCCTGGAGGCTTTGTGCCTTCAGGCTTATGTAACTGGGGCATAGAGGACCCTGTTAAGGGGAGGGGTGCTGGTGCAGTGGGCACTGAGGTGGGCTGTGCGACATTTGGGGAAGTTTATCCTTCTCCTGGGTCAGGCTCTATTTTTCCCACCTGTAAATCCTTGTAGGCCCCTATTCCACTCTCAGGTTCTGTTTTGGGGGCTCTGGGACCCTGGGTTCTATTCCTATGGAAACTCTTACTATCAGAAGTTTTTTTTTTCCGCATGTGGGGCAAGTTTTTACTAAGAAGCAGAGTAAAAAGCGCTCCCCATCATCACCATCACCCTCTAATTTCTAAAGGAAGAGGTTTTGCCTGGGATTTCTGCATCTTCTGGGAAAATCGGGGTGACAGATCGACCTCACTCTGCTAGTGATGATGAAACCTTTTTTGATCTGCTTTTTGCAAGAGAAAGTAGTGGTCTCTCCACGTATTCAATCAGTTTCTGAGACTCTTAAGAAGGCCACCAGAGTATTCTAGTGGTTAGCACTTCTGCCTTGCAGCAGAGCGGTCTCAGGTTCAAACCCCAACCAAAACACAAACTGCATGGAGTTTGTTTGTTTATATTGAAGTTTCTGCGAATGCTTCTTTGGAAGCTCTGTTTCCTTTTGGTACAAATAAATCTAAATGTTTGACTAGGACATTATTTACAAAGAATGGGAGTGCCCTTTTTGGGTTTTTGTACTTCAAAAGTGCTTTTCTTTAGTACGTTATCCTATTAAAAAAGTTTTCTCTCCAGTGTCTTGGCTGAATAAGACTACTGTGATTCCAAGATATGTCCTTCTTTCAAAGATTCAACTGACAGGAAAGAGGGATCAGTAGCAAGATCTATGTATACCATCGCTGGATCAGCCTTGCGGCCTGAACATGTGGAACATGTGGAACTGGAGGATCATCTATTTCGCTGGATGCTGGACCTCTTATTTCCAGAATTTCTTTTTTGGCTTTCATTCTTCACCATATATTGTATGGTATATTGCGAATTTACCTTTTAAGGGCGATAATTTGCTGGGGCATTGCTCGCTGATATAATAAAAAATATCACGTGAAGTAAGAGTACATTTTTACCACAGCTTAAGAAAGGTAAGGAACCTAGGCCTAAACAAAGCCCTTCCTTTTAGCAACAGCCTATGTTGATATGTATTGATTTGTGTTGCTGACATTCAGAGATGTAGTATTGTCTTTTAAAGCACTAGATGGCGCTGTAGTGCAAAGCTACTGAGAGTGTAGTAACTCACCATGAGGTTTGCTTGCGTGTGCAATCAACGGCGTTGGGATCTCTGCGATGGGGAGTTGATTGTAGTTTCTCCTTTCGAGTCCTCCGTGTTGGCTGCAGTCTGTGTGCTGACTGGATGGGCAACTGCAAGGGTGGAGGTGTCGTGAGTGCTGAGGGGGTCTCGTTGGTTCAAGGATAGCTGGGTGGAGCATCCTGGTCTTCCATAACACCTTAGCAGTGCCACAGGCTGATAGCTGCCATGCCACGCCGCATTGAGGCAGTAATTGCTGCAAAAGGGGCCCAAACATAGTACTGAGTACATATGCATGCTTATTCTTTTCAGAGGTCCGATATTGTTCTATGTACAATCCTTGTTTTATTGATTGCATGTAATATTCTAATTTTCTGAGATTGTGGATTTGGGGTTTTCATGAGCTGTAAGCCATAATCATCACAATTATGACAAATCACGGCTTGAACTATCTTGCTTTGCATGTAATGAGTTTATCTCATATATTAGTTTCACCTTTTAAGTTGCATTAGTGAAATAAATGAACTTTTGCACGATATTATAAT
Organism: Nanorana parkeri; assembly: GCF_000935625.1. Classification (NCBI taxonomy): domain Eukaryota; kingdom Metazoa; phylum Chordata; class Amphibia; order Anura; family Dicroglossidae; genus Nanorana; species Nanorana parkeri. The sequence goes on along the minus strand of NW_017308349.1, from coordinate 15,108 downwards.
TATTCGAGTTTCACCTGTATAACCAAGTCATGGGAACTTCCCTGGACCCTCCCCCTAAGGTAGCTATGCTTTCTATTTGACGTGGCTCCCTTGCCTCGGTCAAGAAAGACTTACTTTGTTTCTTTGTGGCTGCTGCCCGAACAATTGTCCCTCGCCACTGGAATACTGTGGTCCCCCTGACCATGCAGGAGTGAATTTCTGAACTGTGATCATGCGCTTTGAAGAGCTGACGGCTTCTCTGCATGACCGTCAGCCTCAATGTGCAACTTAAGGGCCCCTTGGATTTTGTATATGGACTCTGTGGCCTTCTCTGGCCTTGTGAATTATCTGGTTGCTCATCTGTGGGTACACGACCGATGCACTGTCTCTGGTGTAGTTGCTGATCCACTATTTGCATTATCTATGCCATTGGGGCCTGAGGAGCATTTCTTCCTTTCCCCCCTCCCCCTACCTGGATATCTTTCTTAATCTCTCTCTTTCTCTTTCGGCCCGATACTTTTTCTTTTTGACTTTCCTCCCTTCTCCTGTCTTGTCTCCTGGCTCCTGTAGTTCCTGTGTGTTTTCCCTCACCTTCTCACTATCTGATTACTGCTTACTTATTTGGGACGCAACACGGTCTTTTTTATCTGTCCTTACATTACCGGATTGAGACACACTCTACTGCTGACATTGTCTGACATTATTCCTCCAATACACCCTCCGGATTCTATATTATGCTGTTACATTCGGAATGAGCTCAGTCCTAGTGGATTATTTTGAGCTCAGTCCTAGTGGATGTTTTTTCGATACCAGTGCCTCATGTTGGATCGTGTTTGCAAGCCTCTGTACTGTGTTGTTCTCTTTTCTGTCCGTTGTTTGTATTTTTTTTTATTAAAATGCCTAATAAAATCTAATTATTTATAAAAAAAGAATACACAAAGAATTGTCAGTCCATCTTCTGATGATTACACTTCTCTACATCTCTACAGCAAGGAACCAGTTAATACCACAGGTCATTCCACCAGCCATAGTGAGACAAAAGCAAAGGAACGATTTGTGAAATTGATAGTTTTGATGTATCAAGCATGTCTCCTGTGTCCTGATTGTCTCCAGATTTCAAGTAGAAGAGCTCACTAAACAAAATATAATCTAAGTTTTCAGTCTGACCACAAATAAATAGTCATGTTTTTGTTTTGTTTAGAGTTTTTTTTACAATGTAAAAAACATGTCATTAACAGCCTAGAGACCAGCTGTCAGATTTATGCACATCATTTTTTGCAACTCCTAGAAGGTGAATGGGTTTGCCTAGAAAGGAAAATATGGAAACAAGAACTCAAAGCTGTGAAATGGGTTGAAACAAAAAATATTCATGGATATTTTGTGCTAATATTAGGAGAGGACCCCCCTCTATATACGGTAGTGCTCTTTCTTTCTGTTTTAGTCTGTTTTCTGATCTAAAAAAATAACTAAAATAGTATGCGTTTTGGGAATGGTAATTATGTCATAATTATCCCTTTTACAAATCATCTCATCAGAGAGAAAAAAATACAATACAGCACCACTAGCAATGTGTGTGCACCTTCATGGCAATTATGTAGAACAATACACAATTTTTCAAGAGTCATTTCATGATAGTGAGGCCAACATTGTATGAGCAATACTTTTTTGCTTTTGTAGGTCCTGAGTATTTGCAAGGTATTAGTGGAATGCATTGTAGTTATGTGTATGTGCATGCCATACATTCTGTTTACACATGACTTCTTTCTAAAGGGGAATTGAAGTATGTTTTACATTGTTCTTTTAAAGTTTACAATATATCATAACTTGTGGAATCACATTCTGCAAGTAAAATATAAGGGAAGATATTTGTCTCTGTGTGCACATATCTGGAATCAGAACTACAGTGGAATGAAGTCACACAACTGCCAGTATAAGTATAGAGGCATGTTGAATGAAACATACAAGTGTCTAGCAAGCAGGAATGACAGACATGCTTATGCAAGTTCATTGGTACCAGGGGGGTGTTGGTGGCATATTATGTTCAATAAGAAAATTACTGTTGAATCATTGTAATTTTTTTCCTGGTAACACATAATACACAGATACTACAGAATACTCCCACTCTCTGAACAGACTGATATTCATCTGCTGTACACTAGACATGTGCACGGCAAAAAAAAATGTTTTAGGACGAAACAAATGAAAATGAAAAATATTTTCATTCATTTTGTGAAAGGAAACACATTTGTATGTTTCGGATTCTGAGGTAACGAGCCTTCGAAACCGCACACTGAAACTGCACAACGAGCCGCCATCTTGGAGTGTATCTTGGTATACATCAAGATGGTGGCACCCACATCTTCAAGCGCCGCCATCTTGATGTATGATGCACCCAATTCATCCTTTGCTATATATGCAGGAGACTCTGATAGATTAGAGTTAGGACAACACTACACGGAGCGGCCTTGACGAAGCATTGTGGCTTCCACATATTATGCAAAAGTTGTGGAACTAAAACCTCTGTTTTTAACCCTAATAGTTGTTTTTTGTGCAGGCTGGCTGGTGAGTGTGCTGGGAAATGTTTGCTTTTAGAGTGAAGGGCTGTTCACACATACTGTGACGACCTGTGTTTTACCACACTGGATCAACACAGGTCACGATAAGGGCACAAAGAAAACAATTGTTTGTTATGTGTCCCATTCACGCCAAAATGCGGGTCTGATGGGTGGTGCACCGCTATAACATTCTAACAGGCTGCATTTCATTGCAGCGCACTGGATGCCACCGCAGGTTGCCGCATGGCAGTGCAGTCCATCCTGCTGCTGTGTGGACATCTAAATGGAGTGTACACATTGTACACAAAAAAAAGAAAAAAAATCTAAACAGTGACAGTTTCGGCAGTGTGGAATACAATGCACACTGCTGGAGCTGCCACAATGCACTAGCGTTAAAATGCAGTGAATAGGCCCTAAAAGTGCTTGATGATTTTACTTTTGGTGTGCTGCCCATTTTATATCTTTTAGTTCAAGTGAAAGATGTAGAACAGGGGTCTCAAAGTACCGGCCCGCGAGCCGGTACTAGGTGGCCCGCAGCCAGCTCACATGTCAGGTTCGCGGTCATGAATCGCGTACCCGACTTGCGGGAGCAGCCACCCGGTCTGCATCTGACGGATGCAGGCCACAGAGCTGCTCCTGTCAGCTCCGGCCGAAGATCTGACAGTTCTGAGCTTCGGCCGAACGGATGATTGTGGGCTGGGGAGGGGGGGTATTATTTTATGTGTGCAGGGGGGCTTGGAACGGGGGGGAGAGTATTATTTTATTTATTTTATTTGTGCGGGGGTGGGGGGAAGTGTATTAGTGTGGGGGGGTTGTATTTTTCTGTGTGTGTGTGTATGTATGTATGTATTTATGTGTGTATATTAGGCCCCAATCACACCTATATTTCAGGTGCGATTAGGGATTCCTGTGTCACAAACGTGCGTTTTCCTGCACAGGAATCCCTAATCTGGCGTTTACATGCAGCAACTGTCACCCATTCAAGTTAATGATCATGTACACGCCTGCATACCGCATGTAATCGTATGTGATATGATTACATGAAGTTACAAAAACAATCACTCTCCCTGGATACACGATTGTGTATCCAGGGAGAGTGATTGATACCTAACTGCATGTAATCCTTTCACATATGATTACATGCGTTGTGCAGGTGCTTACATGCAGCGGCTGTCACCTGATCATTAACTTGAATGGGTGACAGTTGCTGCATGTAACATGTGCAGACATTAACACTGGTACCATATATAGTCGCGGCCCACACTGGACTAAAAAAGTTGTCCAGTGGCCCCAGAGTAAATTGAGACTGTGCACCCATATATCGATGTATGGCATTAGAGACTCAGATGCAAGGTGGATCATACGTGAGGTTTTTATTTCTGTCTGTTACCCCATTGTGTGTGTTTTCCCTTATTTTTTGTCAATGCCCATACAAGAAATGGAGGGTGCAGTCATCACCAGAACAGGAATGCAGGGAGAGAAATAAAAACATTGTTAGATGCCCTAACCCTTCATCACGCTACTACTTTGTCTCCATAGGAGAGATTTCTTTCTGTTCTAGTAGAAAGCTAGGTGCAATCTTCCCAATTAGGATATAGATACCATTAACAACTGACAGAGACTCTATCCCTTTCCTGCTCTATCCGCCACTCCCCCTCCTGCCCCACAAAAAAGTGAGCTGGCCGTGATGCAGTGCATTCAGGCCAAGATCAGGCTGGAACGTACCCTCAGGCCTGGTTAACACCTGCGCATTCTGAGGACGAGTGGTAATGTGTGCGATCGGCATTTATGTCTGTGGAAACGCACCAAAACACATTTGTTGTGCCATTGATTTTTAAAGGCACTCCAAATGCAGGCCAGCAAGTCGTGAGGTTTTCTGCTGCGTTTCCATGCATGCAAAAGCAGCAGAAAAATGCATCCCATGTAGGGCTGCAGCTAACGATTATTTTCAAAATCGATTAGTTAGCCGATTATTAAGTTCAATTAACGGTTAATCGGATTTTTAAAAAAAGGCTCCAGTGATGGACCACTCGTTTGTATTAAGATTGTAGAACATCACAGGAGCAAGCTTGGAGCGGTGGAAGTAAAAAAAAAAGTGTGGTGTGCAATATAGTACATTATACAGTGGCACAATGCAGAATACCAGAAGCTATATAGGAATACAACAAATGCCAGCAATAGTACATTGTACCATAATGTACTATTGCAGGGATCAGTAGTCCTCTGTAGCTGGCGTTATTCTGCATTGTGCTGTATATAATGTACTATTGCTGGGATTTGTAGTCCTCTGTAGCTGCTGGCATTCTGCATTGCACTGTGTATAATGTATTATTGCTCGGATCTGATGTATTCCTCTACAGATGGTGTTATTCTCCATTGCGCTGTATAATGTATTATTGCTGGGACTTGTAGTCCTCTATAGCTGGTGGTATTCTGCATTGTGCTGTATATAATGTACTATTGCTGGCATTTGTTGTATTCCTATATAGCTTCTGGTATTCTGCATTGTGCTGTATATAATGTACTATTGCTGGCATTTGTTGTATTCCTATATAGCTTCTGGTATTCTGCATTGTGCTGTATATAATGTACTATTGCTGGCATTTGTTGTATTCCTATATAGCTTCTGGTATTCTGCATTGTATAATACAGCGGTACAATGCAGAATACCACCGACCAGAGAGATAGATAGATATATTATATATATATATATATTTGTATACTATATATATATATGGTCGGTGTTATTCTGCAGTGGGTCAGTGGGCACAGAGGCAGCTGTGCAAGAGCTGGGGGAGGAGCAGTAGACAAAGGTGGCACATTGGGAGAAGAGAGAGGTGGCACAGCACGGAAGAGCCGGTAGGACTGGGATGAGAAGTCAGGTGTGGTCTGTACCCTATAGCTAGGATTAGAGGTCAGTTAAACTGTGTACCCCATAGCTGGCGTGGGAGGTCAGGTGAGCTCTGTACCCCATAGCTGGCATAGGAGGTCATGAGAGCTGGCAGGGGGATGTGGAGACATGTTCACGAAATTCTAGGAGCAGCCCATTAATGAGGAGCAGACGCGGGCCCGTGTGCTACTAGTGTGCCCAGGGACTAGCCCAGAGCTCCGTGGCACCGAGGACCAGAATACGGGACCCAGCACCAGTCATCTATAGATAATGGTATTCTGCATTGCTGTGAATGTATTACAGGGATTGGTAGTGCTCTATAGCTGATGGTGGCATTCTGCATTGCTGTATAATGTATTGTTGGGTTTTATAGTCCTCTATACAGTGGCAGACCTACAGGGTCAAATAGCTGCAGCTGTTACTGGACCCTAGCATTCTGTCACTTGGGAGGCCCAGACATTAATCCACGCACTTTAGGCCCTTAGTCTAACCCATCTGTCTACATATCCATACCTTTTTATTGTAATATATATAATCATTGCATACCGCATTACTCTCATATTTGTAATCTTATTTATATATATATATATATATACTTTATTCTATTATTAGGCCCCCCGCAGTTTTGACTGTGGTATCTTATGTGCCCCCCTATATATTGTTCCTAGAGTCGCCACTGATAGATGATATTTGAAGGTCAAGGATGATAATGTTTCCAAGCTAGCATGTACATGTGGTCCTGATATAGGCAGCCATTACACTAACACTAGTTCTTGAAGAAGGGAGAAATACATAATAGATGGGAGGGAACACAGAAAAATATGGTACAATAACCAAAATGCCCACAAGATGTAATTATAATAACCAGTCATACTAAAACCAAAGATAATGGCTTAAGGAAAATTAACTATGTGATTCTCATTTCACATTAATATGAATAATAACTATGACTATGCATTGTGTCATGTGTTATACAATTTTTGTGACAGTACATGAAGAGAGATGGTTTACTATTGATCTACAGCAACTGCAATGCATTTGTGGTCTAATACAGCAATACAGATTGGATCATTATTCATAACCATTTCACAATCTGTGAGCAGACAAAGCCAGTAATATTGCCTGAAAGCTGGGTTTAGTTTTGACAATGTCAGCATTTCTTTGAGGTGATTATGTTGGTCTCCCATCAATTGTGTTGAATGTCTGTGATAACATGAAAACAATAAAAAAGTATCCTGTGGCAGTGGGAGAAGAAGGAGATCACCCCAGCTGCCATCCAAAAAGTGAGATACTCTAGAGGGATGATTGTATTTAGACACAGCAGAGGGATGTTGAGGGGGAGAGTGGGAGGAGACGGGTGAAAAGGGCAGAGTGGTAGCACAGGGGTGATGAGGGGGAGAGTGGGAGGAAGAGGGGTGATGTGGGGGAGAGTGGAAGACTCCTGCCTGGATCGCTGCACAAGCCAATGCGCATATGCATTAGCGTGTTTGGCGCTACGGTGCCAACATTGCACATAGCAATGTGAATGCGCAAAACCAATGCACATGCTGTAGCATGCGCACATCTCTTGGCGCCAGGAGGTTTTATTTTACTTTTTTATATGTTACTTTTATTTTCTTTTATTTATATTTATTTTTTTGCACTTATTGTTATTGCTATTATATAGGGGGATAACAATCCCCCTATATAATAGCAAAGGCACACTGACAGGTCCTCTTTTTTGGAGACATTAGGGGTCTCTAGGACGGAGCGGTGGAAACGAGAACATATAGACAATCGGCGGGCTATGGAGCCGCTGATCGCCTATATGTGAAACACCCGGTTGCATTGGTCGGGTCTTTTCTGCCCGTGCGTGCCCGCAAGGGGGCGCGCGCAAGCAGAAAAAAATGCCGTCTGGCGACGGCAACCCGCCAATGCAGCAGTGCCTGTTTGACACAGCTTGATTCCTGACACTGCCTGCTTACTGCCTGCCTTGTAACCTCGGCTTGTCTTCTGACCATCCTTCTGTCTCCTGATTTGGTACCACTCTGCTCGCAATTGTAGGGGTGATGAGGGGCAGAATGGAAGCAGAAGGGATGTTGGGAAGAGTGAGAGCAGAGGGGATATGGGGGAGCAGAAGGGATGTGGGGGCGAGTGGGACCAGAGGGGATGTGGAGGAGAGTGGGACCAGAGGGGAGATGTGGGAGCAAAGAGGATGTGGGGGACAGTGGGACCAGAGGGGAGATGTGGAGAGCAGAGGATATGTGGGACACAGTGCGACCAGAGGGGAGATGTGGGAGCAGAGGGGATGTGGGGGAGAGTGGGACCAGAGGGGTGATGAGGGTCACAGGTGGTCTCCTTACTGGAGGATTGGGGGTTTAATCCTAATTGAGGATTGGGGGTAATAATAGACGGTAGACATGTGCGATTCGTTTCCTTCCGAATCGTAATTCGGACGACAAATTCGGAACTTCGGATGTATCCGAATTACAGGTATAACGAATGCAAACGAATCCGAATTTCCGATTCGTTTTTTTCGGACGAATGTTTGTTTTTTGGACGAAATTTTGTTGCAGCAAAGTGACATTTGAGAAACAAAACAAAAAAATTTCCCTCTTAAATGTCACTTTGCTGCAACAAACGAACAAAACGAAAAGGAAACAAATATTTGTACAGATTTCCGCTAATGAATTTCATCCGACTCCGAATTCCGAAACTAATTGACTTTCGGACCCAAATTCCAAAAAACAAAATAAAGCAAAATCCGAATCAAAACTAAACGAAACAAAACTAATTTTTTGCTGGTTCACATGTCTAATAGACGGGGATGGATTTAGCTAATCAAATAATGTGCTATAAACAGGCAGGTTGGGTACAGCTAAGTGTGCACATTCATCTGCACAGTGAGAATACCTCCGTTGCTGGTTAGTGAGAATACCTCCGTTACATTGGTGGTCAGTGAGAATACCTCTGTTACATTGGTGGTAAGTGTTAGGCCTCCTCGCAAATTTAATTTCACAGGATTTTTGCTATCTTCAACCCATCAGCAGCCACAACAGATGTTGCAGAATGTTCCATGTCACATGATGTTTTCTATATGTATACTGTATTATATATAAAATGGGGTTGCAGTGTAATTGATCAATTCTACAATTGACAAATATGCAAGCAAAAAAGCATGAAAAGTGAATGTGTAGTTTAAGTTTATTTACCAGTTTGCCTCATTTAGGTAATTTGGGGTTCAGTGAAAAAGCCTGTTTATTCTGTGTGTTTAAGATATCCGATGTGTGGTTAATGCACTTTGATAGTAATTAAACATTTTTTAAATGTATTTCCCTAAAAAGGCCCACTCAAATCTTCAGCACTAGGCCCATGATGCTGTTAATCCGGCCCTGAGTAGGCCTGGACTCACCCACTTCTATCATTGATAGTGAGATAAAAACATAAATAGTAAGAGCTTATCTAGCTAAAATGGAACCCCATTGAATGCTTGTGCCATGATCCGATCTTCTCCTGATCCACTGGCTTCAGTCTGTGGAGTAAGTGAAAAACTGCAAATGGCTGATGCATTTCCTGGACCACATCCCCTTGTTAAGAACCTGCCTGGCTAGGAGCATCCCCATTGTAACCCTACCAATCAGAGGTTGCCTGGATCTGTGACTAGAGCAGCAGATTCACTTCCTGTCTCAGTCAATTATCAAAAGGCGCCATCGTTGTTAGGAAACTAATCCACTGTTGATCATGCCAGCTCTGAAACCACTGGACACAAGTGCTACATGCACTAGGTACCCCGGAGGATTTAACAAGGAATTTCAAGGTCTGGTGATACTTCACCTTTAAGATTTTAACCTGTTATTGCTCACTCTAACTTGCCTAATATTTCCCTGTTTGGATGCCTTTAAACCCTTCGCTGAATTTGCATTTTACTTTTCCTGAGCCTTGCAAGTATTTAGCACCATCAAAGATAAATGCAACTCCTAGTTTATAGGTTTATGGGGACATTCCACACTATACTTCTTCACTGCCACTCCTAGAGACCTGCTGTTCATTAATTAGATGTTAAAGACAACAATGAGGATCCTGAATCTTACAGCTCAGTTGCTCTTGCACTGCACAGCGAAGCTAAGGATGCTACGTGCCATAACCTTATGAGGAGGTCATTACCATTGGATCCAAATCTTTTATAACAGGGGTAGCCTAATTTTTGCCCTCCAGCTGTGGTGAAGCTATAAATCCCATTAGGCATACACAGACAAGAATTCAGAAGCAGATGCATGATGGGATTTGTAGTTTCACCGCAGATGGAAAGCCAAGTTTGGCTAGCCCTGCTTTATAGGAAGGTATTTGATGATGAGGAACTCTGTCCACCAACAGTTAAGGAGTCTTCTTGAATACATTAAGCTGCAAGTACTTTATGTTGACTCTTGGACTATTGTATATAATGTGGTAACTGGTCTTCCCAGACCTCTGATGGCTCAGAATCACAGACTCTTTACTTAGACTATAGTAGACTTGTGCATAGCATAACATTTTTTTAGGACGAAACAAATGAAAAGTGAAAAACCTTTTCATTTGTTTTGTTTGATGAAACAAATACTTATGCTGTTTCGGATTCGGAGGCAACGAACCTCCGAATCCGAAAGTGCACAATTGAAAAAAAACGTGGTGGCCATATTTGCCACCGTCTCGTTCTGTGTGTGCGTGCTGCCATCTTGGAGATGGGGCACATTTCACATTTCATCAAGTTCATCCAAATCTCATCCATCAGGGTCCATCAGTCCATAGGTCATCCACTTCTGGGGTAAGTCAGCTTCTTCTATCTAACCGACACCGTGACTACCACACATTGGAAATAAACACGCATTGCGCATAATTTCTCATAATATTCAAGGCTTGGATCCAACGATTTCCCCCACCAAACATATTACAGCCTTTAAAGCTGAACTCCAGGTATAAATATTTATATACACTTTGTAAAAGGGGATACAAATCATTCTTAGTCAGTGTGAGGTTGAAAAGGGCAACTTTCCCTGGCTAGGACGGGGTTAAGCATTTTTCCCAACAGGTACATCTCCTCTCTCTGTTAATTAGCCTGCACCTGATATAGTAGCAGTGAGAGCTCAGAGAGAGGGGAGAGAGACTGCACTGGATGGGTGCAGACACAGACTGGAGAGCCTTTGAATCTAGAGGATAAGGTCTGACTGAAAACCTGTATGTTACAGATTGTGCATCTGGTTTTGTCCTGGAAGTTGGAATAGCCGCTCCAGCAGGGGCGGACTGAGCCGGGGGGCAGGGTGGCAATTGCCCCCCGGGCCTCTCCAATGCCGTGACGAACGGCCCCTTGACCCCCGCTGCCACCGGCGCACTGTGTGCAGCTTCTGAGAAGATACGCTATTAGCGCAGCGGGTGCGATGCAAAATGCGCAGCCGGCTTCCTCGCTATGCTAATAGCGTATCTTCTCAGAAGCTGTGCTTGCCGCTGCCAGACCCGCCAGCCCGTATCCATGCTCCACAGGCCGCACCTCCTCCCTGTCTCATGCTTGCTGCTGCCAGATGACTACAATCTCAATACAAGCTAGTAGTCCATCACTGGAGCCATTTGTTTTTATCCCGATTAACCGGTTAATTGAACTTATAAAATCTAATTGATTAATCGATTTTGAAAATAATCGATAGCTGCAGCTCTAGATGAATGGTCACCCTATTATTATTATTATTATTATTATTTTGGGGATAGGGTGAGGGTGAAACTGAGAAGGTTGTGGTCTGGGAGGGGGAAGGGGGTGTTGGAGAGGCTGCAAGGAGTGCATAGGTGAGAGAAAACAATATCTAATATGTTACCATCAGAG
>NW_017308349.1:0-3776 GCF_000935625.1 Nanorana parkeri | reverse complement strand
ATGAGAGTTTGTTAATGAGAGTGACAAAATAAGTCTGTTTGGCAGCACGGAGGGAGGAGTTATATTTTAGGAGGGCAGGTTTGTACAGGGTGAAGTCTTGCAGGGATCTAGTTTTTCGCCACAGTCGTTCAAGAGTGCGGCTATGTCTCTTGAGATTTTTGGTTTCATCTGTTTGCCACGGTTGTAGTGGACGTGGTCTAAGTCTGCGAGTAGTGATGAAAGCAAACAGTTTTCGACAGAAATAGCCAGGTCAGGGCAGGATAGGGGTGAGATTTTGTCATAGAGGTAGTCAGTAGCAGAGTAGAGAAGAGAAGGGTGGAGGTGGTGAAGGTTTTTCCGGGTGACAGTGTGCCGTGTAGGGGGATTCAGGGTTGGGGATAGGGTGAGGGTGAAACTGAGAAGGTTGTGGTCTGGGAGGGGGAAGGGGGTGTTGGAGAGGCTGCAAGGAGTGCATAGGTGAGAGAAAACAAGATCTAGTATGTTACCATCAGAGTGAGTAGGAGTGTCTGACCATTGGGTTAGATCAAAAGAAGAGGTTAGGTTAAGAAATTGAGCAGAAGCTGGGGTGTTAATGTTAGTAGCAATGTTAAAGTCACCAAGAATGATAGTGGGTATTTCTGAGGAGAGAAAGTAGGGTAGCCAGGCAGAGAAGTCATCCAGAAAGCGAGATACCGGTCCAGGGGGCCGGTATATAACAGCAATCCTCAGCGAAATTGGAGAGAATAGGCGAATGCAGTGGGTTTCAAATGAGGAGAGGGATAGAGAGGGAGGCGAAGGGAGAATTTGAAAAGTGCATTGTGGGGATAGAAGGATACCCACTCCATCTCCTTTCCGTCCATTGGGTCTGTGTGAGTGCGTCCAATGTAAGCCACCGTGGGAGAGGGCAGCAGGAGAGGCAGAGTCGGGTTCATGAAGCCAGGTTTCAGTAACAGCAAGCATGTGAAAGGAATGTGAGATAAGAAGATCGTGGACAGCGGTGAGTTTGTTACAGACAGAGCGGGCATTCCAGAGGGCACATGAGAAGGAAGGACCTGGTCTAGGAAGCAGGGGAATAGAAGTCAGGGTGCACGGATTGCAGCTGCTGCCAGGGGAAAGGCAGTGCTGGTTTGGAGGGAGAGTATTAGAGAAGAGAGGGCCAGGATTGGGAGAGATATCTCCTGAAGTCAGGAGCAACAGAAGTGTGAGTGAAGTGAGATAAGAGGGAGTTTTGTATGAGCGAGCATGCCCCAGTGTCTTGGAGGTGACTTTGGCATGTGGATTTAGAATGAGCAGCAGGTGATGAGTGCTGTAATAGGGAGAGGGATCCCTACACCAGGGATCCCCACTAACCACTAGGGATCCCCCACTAACCACCAGGGAGCCTCCACTGGCCACCACAGAGCCCCCACTACCCACCAGGGAGCCCCCACTACCCACCTGGGAGCTACCACAGAGCCACCACTAATTATTAGGGAGCCCCCACTGGCCACCACAGATCCCACACTGACCAGCAGAGAGCCCGCACTGACCACCTGACAGTCCGCATTGGCCACCTGAGAGCCTAATTAGGGAGCCACCTCTGCTGCACACACACGCTCTCGTGAAACTCTCTGGACCCCTGGTGAGAGCTCGCACAACCCTCCTGAGACCCTGGAGACATCAGGCGGAGAACCCAGAGCAACAGAGTATGTAGCTTCATATTATTCTGCATTGCTGTGATATGTATTGCTGGGAATTGTAGTTCTCCATAGCCAGGGCTTGAAAAATTATAGGGTGTCTCACCAGTCAGTCAAAAGTTTCACCAGTCAGCATGACCGGACTATCGCCTGCAATTTATGCTAACATTTTTTGGGGACAGATAGAGCTTTCTTTTGGAGATATATTATCACCACTGGGAGGGTTATTTTTTACTATATAATGAAAAAAGTACCGTAAATGTAAAAAAAAAAGTTTCCCTACGTTATCTTATAAAACATTTATTCTTACCCATATCTTTGGTAAAACAAAGTCGGGGTCATGTCGGGTAAATAGACAGCAAACATGTCAAGACTTAAAATTGCGTGCTCCCGCAAAAAAACGCCCATAGGCCCATAGGTGACGCTTAAAACGCTTTTACTGCTCATCAGTTTAGTGTTATCCGTGATGAATGGCCCTAAAATTATTGCTCATACTCCAACGTTTGCGGCGATATGTAACATGTGCAGCACAATAGGCGCAATTGTCGTTTTCGCACATAGGCGCACCTGACGCATATCTGCGTCTGTATGTGGGGGGCAGGGACTTAAAAAAAATGGTTGTTTTTTTATGCTTCTTTATTTTTTTATGATTCTTTAATTTTTGTATTACTTTTTTTTTTTACACACAACTTTATTGCTATCACATGGGGGGCTAAGAAGCCACCTATGTGATAGCCAATTTACATGACAGGTCCTCTTTATGGAGACATCAGGGGTCTCCAAGACCCCTAATGTCACCTAGGGACCCCCAGAGAAGCTGATGAAGCAGAGATCGGCTTCATCAGCTTCTGTAGCTGGAGAGTGACACTAAATGCAGGAAGTGATGTAATATACATCACTTCCTGCATTCGGGGACTGAGAGAAGATCAAAGGGAGATCCCAGTCCCGGCCGCATCGGGCACAGCGGATCTTGGGACCAGCAACGGCAGTGAAAGCTGCTAATACAAGCGATCGAGCGTCTCTAGAGACGCCCGATCACTTGAATGTAAAGCTCCCGGCCATGTAATTACAACGCCGGCCGGGAAGCTGCTCGTCGGGCTCCACAGTCCTCTCGTCACAGACGAGCGGACGAGTGGATTTTTCAAGCCCTGTCTATAGCTGTTGGTAGTCATTATTGCTGGGATTTATAGTCCGCTATAGCTGATATTATTCTGCATTGTTATGTAATGTATTGCTTGGAATTGTAGTTCTCTATAGCCAATGCCATTCTGCAATGCTGTACAATGTATTTCTGAGTTAGTGGCAGAACTACCAGGGTTGCAGCAGTCATGCACGCGCACAGCCCTGACGAGGCATCACTCCACTACCAGTGTGCTTTAAATTTCCTAAACCGATAAATACATTCACACTACTGTTACATGGATGGCAAAAGTGGCAGACGGGCTGGGAGAAGGCGGGGGAAGAGGCAGAGCGGGAGGGGGGCCAAGTTGCTGCACCATGGGCCTCTGGGTTGTACTTGCCCCCTGGGCTAAAAGTTGCCAGTCAGCCCCTGCGCTCCAGGAAGAAGCAGTGAGGGAACTACTGACAGTTAGCCTCCTACGTTGGTGGCCATTTTATTTTGTGATACTTTTAAATTGCTGTTGGAAGCTGTGAAATTGCACAGATCATAGAAATGCTTGTGCTTGAGCTCCCAAATGGCCTCCGTGAGTGGGTCACTCAAGGAAACCCCCTGAACTGTGATAGCATGATTAGGGGCTTATTTTCAGTCAGAGCGATTACATTTTCAAACTCTCTTCCACAAGCAGTGGTATCAGCAGATAGTATTGAATCATTAAAAAATCATTCAGATACCCTCCTCAGAGACCATAACATACAGGGGTACAGGTACTTTTAGAAGCAAGACCACACAGGGACATATATATATATATATATATATTGACGCGCACACACAAACAGACACACAAAGGTTGAACTGGATGGACCTGTGTCTTTATTCAACCTCAAATACTATGTAACTATATGTAATTTTAAAAAGGTAAAACCTGGTGTGTTCAGAATAAAGGATACATATAACCATTAGACTTCCTTTTTAGACCCTTTTTTAGTATTTAAAAACTCTTT